>NC_056702.1:9786822-9796540 GCF_018831695.1 Puntigrus tetrazona | reverse complement strand
TTATATGAATATAAATACTTTCATGGCAATATATTCAAAATATATACTGTATGTGTGTGTACTTATACATAATAAATATACACAGCACACACACATATATAAACAAACAGTTTTATTTTGGATGTGATTAATCACCATTAACTATTTGACAGCACTACAGTTTATAGATCGAGTATTTTCAGACTAAGTATAAATTAAAACAAGAGCAAAATAAAAGTTTTAAAACCGTAACATTTCAGCGTCCTCATTTACATTTTAACAATCAATTTCTTATATTTGCATGGACAACGCTTTTTCAAAACGTCTCCGATAACAAACTCAGAGCAGATCGATTGACCCCACGCTGGTGCTTTCCGGCTTCACACTTACGGTTTCTAGGCTTGTCGTCGTCCAGTCCCTCGTCGTCGTTCTCGGGGTCGATATCCTCCGCCTGCGTGATCCAGTCCAGGTAGCCCTTTAGATCCTCCTCCAGCTGCTGCTTCTCACGGAGCTTCTGGAAATCTCCGCGAGCTTTGGCCTTTTCTCGCTCTTTAGAGAACTCTCTGAGAAACAGAAAGCGGGAGACTTCCTCTAAATATCCGTCCAATGAAATAAACGGGCCGAATCAGAAAACAACTGTAATAATTAGAAGCTAAAATATTTTAAATGTGCGATTAAATAGCAAAAATGCATACACTACAACACGACTGTTCAAAAGTTTACGCTCAGCATGACTGCATTTTGTAAATTTTTGTCAAATACTGCAAAAAATGGAAATATTGTTAAATGCTCTAATAGCTATGTGTGTGTGTACATTCACACACGTCAAAAATATCACCGACACCAAACTTTTGTACAGTGGTGTGTTTCTTGCAATAAACAGAACAGGATATTCATACAAGACCATGAATATGTATTTAAGGGAAAAAGGGAAACAAATCACCTTTGACCCTTACTGGTAAAGACTTTTTAAACACAAAAAAGACGATAAGAAAAATAACAGATCTCTCTGACAAACACTCCCTCCAAATGATAAAAGCCGAGTTAGAAATAAAGAAGAGGGAGAGAGAATGAATGAGTGTCCCTTACCCGCTTAAAACCCCAAGAACCAAATTAAGAACAAAAAAGGAGCCAATGATGATTAAAGTGACAAAATAAAGCCATGGCCAGGAATTCCCTACAGCATCATTCACCTGGGAATGGAAGGGAAGGATGGAGTATGGGGGGAGAGAGAGGGATGGATGGAAGGATGGATGGAGGGGTACAGGTGAAGAGGGATGAATGAATGATTAGTATGTGTCTGCTAGACATGGGCAGTTCTACATAACCCCTCTCTGGCTCGCTCAATCCCAGTGCTTCGAGAAAGAAAACGTGTTTGATCAGTGTTCAGTCAAAGCTTGCTCTATTGTCCAAAAAAACCACACACACACACACACACACACACACACACACACACACTTTCAGCACACAATGCTTACCCGCTCAATACACCAAGAACCAGATTTAGAACGAAAAAGGATCCAAAGATGACCAGACTGACAAAATAGACCCACGGAAGCTCATAACCCATGGCATCCTGCATCTGAGATGAGGAGGGGACAGTTAGAAAAAAAAGAAAGAAGAGCGAAGCGGAGAGGAAGACAGTCAGCGGAAACGAGTGCAGTGAACAGCACATGCTGGTCCCTCAGAAACCCAGAACATCAAGAAAACCCACGAAGCATAGAGCATATTCAACAGAGAGAAAGACAGAGACGTTCAGCCGAGTCTGTTTGACTGCTTTAAAAGATGTCATCAGGAAAACCGTCAATCACTTTAAGTATCTGGAAGAGCGCAGAAGACTGAGAGACTGAAAAGATGGGCTTTAGAGAGCAGCAGTGATCACACACACAGGGCTCAATGGGACTTTTTTTTTCAGTGAGTCTGGTAAATAGCTCTGGTTTTTACCAACATCATATTAGAAAGTTCAATGTTTATGCTATACATATTTATATGTTTCATTTCCAATTTTTTAGTTCAGTAAAGTGTTTTTTTTAGTTCAGTTTAGTTCGATAAAAATTCTACAGCTATAATGTAAATTGATCATGTTTTAAACACACTTCCGCTACAAAATTTCATCCTATGATGCAAAATATTGGTTTGTAGTTTTCAGCACATTTTTACTCGGTCTGTCAAATGATTAATCACGATTAAATCGCATGCAAAGTAAAAGTTTGTGTTTACGTATAAATAAATCTACACCCACGCATGAATACATTTGTAAAGTATAATTTATGTATATTTTGTATAATATTATTTTCCTTATATACCATTATAAATATTTTGTATATAACATTTCTCTTAAATATATGCATGCATGTGTGTGTATTTTTAGAAACATAATAAATACACACAGTTTACAACAGTAAACCAACTTTAGGTGCGATTAATCGGGATTAATCACATGACAGCCCGATTTTTTTTACTTGCATTTACAGTTTCTGCAAATTAAAAACATTTTCACAGTGAAGAATAAGCAGACTATTTTTAGTGTTAAACATATCACATGAATTCAAAGGTTTGCAAGGTATAAAAATAGATACACAAAATTAAAGCATGTTAATTTTTTTGGTAGCAACGCAGTGACTTTAAAAGCAGTAACATACACACCACCGATAAAAAATATATATAATAACGCAATAAAAACAAATAAATAAAAATCGCAAACGAGGATGTGGATTCCTAATAGAATTTCCATTTAAAAAAAAATATTAAATAATCTTTTTTTATTTTTTACAATTCTGCTGGATATTGCATAATCTTTAACAGAATATGTACTTGTTTCACAATAATCTCCATAATAATTAAATGTCAATCACACCCAAAATCCCCCCCAAAAAAATATACATAAAAACATTAATGCTATAGACTGGTATTTTATCAATTTTATGTTCTTTCGTGTGAAATCATAAAAGAAATTCCCATTATGGTTCCATTAGGATTCCTTTTAGGGTTTGTTCCAAATTAGGAAAGAAATTCCAGTAGGGTGGTTCTTTTAAAGTAAAGACACTGGGAGATACTCCTAACACTACCTCAATCGTGTGCGTTTTCTCAGTAAAGAGACCGTGTGTGCTTATAAGTGTGGTGTGGCGTTACTGGAGCAGACTCACCCAGTACAGGACATCAGTCCATCCCTCCATAGTGATGCATTGAAACACAGTCAGCATGGCAAATGCAAAGTTATCAAAGTTCGTTATTCCATCATTTGGGCCCTCCCATCCCATCATGCACTGCGTTACGTTGGCCGGGGTGCAATGTCGTCCGTGGGCAGAGCTTGGGGCGCAGGGGGCCGGCTTTTCTTCAGATATAGGACCTGAAAGGAAACGGGATTCTATCAGCTGATCTGGAGCCACGGACCAGAACAAGGAAGGAAGAACTACTCGAGAGATCCCGACCTTTGTGCCCGTCTTTGAAGAAAAAACAGGTTCTGTGCATCTTGCCCATGAAGAGCTCGAGGCCGATGATGGCATAAATGATGATGACGAACAGAACGAGCAGAGCGATGTGCAGGAGGGGAACCATGGCTTTAATGATGGAGTTCAGCACCACCTGTAAACCTGAGAGCACACAGCAGAGGAACCTGAAGAACACTTCGCGCCGACGGTTTTCTCGGTTTTGTGACACATTTACATTCTATAGAGTAACCGTACATATTAGCGATAATAAAATGATAACGTGCGATGATCGCGATCCCTTCGTGAAGTCAGAACAGTTTAAAACAAATGGTCAAATACTGTAGACCGTTTAAAATGGTGAAAATATATGCGACTGTAGAATAAAGCGAGTGCTTAATAAGAACGGAGAATTGCTGAGAGACATATAATGAACGTTGCATTCTGGACAAAATTGCCAATCAGAAAGAAAATGGATTTTGCCTACACAACAATAAAAAGCTGTGCCTACACGTGCCGATAAGAGTGGCTTAATAGAGTTTTGACTTCTGAATTTCTGGGTTGTGATTGCTGATTCTCAAATAGTTTCAGATCCTCCTACAGGAAGGAAATGAAAATTTATTTAAATTCATGTTCTCTCAGTATCTCGGTCCTGACTCATGGACGACTTACTCAACAGTCATCAGACGTGTGTGTGTGTGTGTGTGTGTGTGTGTGTGTGTGTGTGTACTCACTAGGTACTCCAGATACGAGTCTCAGAGGTCTCAACACTCTAAAGGCCCGTAGGGCTTTTACATCAAACCCTGCAGCCTTGCCTCCCATTGAAGTCCCACCATCCCCTTTAGTGGCCTGCTCTAATATTGCACTGAAGAGCCTGAAAGAGAGACAGAACGAGGACGTTATCGACTCGTTATCAGTTCACATTTCAGATTAAACATATTTTGAATTTCGCAATTTGCTAAATGAGAAAAAAAAGACAGCATTCTTTACTTTTCCCAGGATGCAGCAAATAAAATTCATTTGGAAAAAAGCTTTTGGACACAGTATTTCTTCTGAAAGTCAGCACTACTTTTNCATTTCAGATTAAACATATTTTGAATTTCGCAATTTGCTAAATGAGAAAAAAAAGACAGCATTTTTTACTTTTCCCAGGATGCAGCAAATAAAATTCATTTGGAAAAATGCTTTTGGACACAGTATTTCTTCTGAAAGTCAGCACGATAACATGCAACATTCACATACCATACCAACCAATACCATGCACTTTTAAAATCGGACTTGAAAATAACATAAGTTAAACATTTTTGCTTTTTTATCAATTTGTTATACACATAAATCTACTTTACTACATCTACAGGGAAACAAAAAAATATTGGAAAAGTACTGTATATTCAGATAAAAATCTAAAAGTAGTCATTATGTATTTAAAAAAAAGAGAGCTAATCTTAAGTTAAAAAATAAAATGAAAAAACAATAGTTCATTGTTTTTATATATATTTTTACAAATCATTCTATGTTTCATAAAAATGCCTATGTTCTATGAACAATTTCATATTTAAACAGTTTTATTTAGACTTTATTTTACGTCCTTGTTACAGTGTAATAATACCTTTAACTACATAGTAATTATAATTATTAATATGCACTTACTATATTAAGATTCAGAGTAGGGTTTGGCTTAGGGTTACTTGCATGTAATTATGCATGATTTATTTCTATTATAATAGTAAGCACATGTAACGTTCAACAAGGACGCCACATAATAAAGTTTCACCCACTATTTGAGAAAATTTCAGCTTCGGTGCAAACACAATAAAGCTCTCCACTGACATCCAAAGCATTCTCCTCTATTGAAGTGTATGACCTTTTTAAACCATCCTATGCACTCTGATACCCATGTCTCGGGGGTTACTGCAGGTTGCACTCACCCAACCACCACGATGATGAAATCCAGCAAGTTCCAGCCGTTCCGCAGGTACGCATTAGGGTGACACAGCAGCCCGTACGCAATAACTTTCAGAAATGCTTCCACCGTAAAAATGATCAGAAAGAGATACTCCACCCGTTCCTAGACAGACAAAACGGAGACAAAGAGGATATTAGTTCTCTAATTGCATCAGCTCTAATATCTTTAAGCATAAAGCCGCTCGAAGCTCTGAACCAACATCAGAAAATGTACTGAGCCATTTGTCTGGATGACATTTTATTACAGATCAGGCCTATCAGAAAAGAGCAGATATCACACACACAAACAACCAGAATGTCGGTGCTCCAGAGACACTGTGTTCGAGTGGATTATAGAGCAGAAATGCTGCGTCTGTAAATGCCAGATGAATTTCAAAATCTTTGCTGACTGTCTCACTACTTTCCTGGGAGGATCAAAACACAGGCATTCATCTCCACATGACTCCGGGAAAAAGGGATATCAGACATGATTTGTTTTAACTAGCTGTCAATTGATTAAAAAAAAAAAAAGATTAAATAATTGCATGATTAATCAAATTGATTGGATATCAGTACTTGCTGGGGAAAAAAAAAATCCTCAAATGAAAACATTCGATTATATTAAAATATATGATATTCCTGTGGCAGATTAAATCACTAATTAGACAAAGTATATGAAAATAATATTAATAGTAGTTAAAAGAGAATATAACACTTGATAGCTTCTTTGCATGAGGCAATATATTACATCGAATGTGTTTTTTCTTGATAAATGCCTTTAAAAAGACAACTGTAATAGACATTCTGTCCGTTACATATTCAATGGGAAACCAAAAAAAAAGTCAAATTGCCAGCAGGGCCTAGATACTGTATCTTAAGATAAAAATCAAAAGAGCTGATTTACACAGAAGGGAGACCATTAGCTTGAAAATGACCATAATATCGCTGTAGCTGAGGGTTTTATTACTCACAAAAAATTCTGCTGCCAATTTCCTTTTTCGGAGAAGACATTGTAATGAACACTGTGATAAGCCTTATTTTTAATTAACTAGTCAATTTAGTAATTTAATGCATGTAGATGTCACCAAACTCGCTGCAGAACTGTATTCAAAATGAAAATGGTGTAATTCAGATGAGAGAAAAACGTCTTAACGTGTCTTAAACGATACACTAATCCAAATGTCGCTTACATTAGTCACTAAAATTCTAGCACAAAGTAACACATTCGAGCAAATGCAGCTACTTAAGGACTAGTCGGGTTCAATAAATGTGCTATGTACAAACTTCACAATTTACAAATACATTAAGAAACATATTTGTGATAAATATATATCATTTTAAATGTATGTAGCTCTAATATACATCAAACGGCAATTGCTTCTGTAAAACGATATGTGTGTTCATCAGAAAAAAGCAGCACCATAAGAATCTGAAACAACCCGAGGGTGAGTAAATAATATTAATTTTGAGATGAACTCATTTAACAGGTGTTTTGTTAATGTGGAACCATATTAGAAATCCAGCTGCTTTAAAAACAGGGTTAAATGATGCTGTTATCACCTACTTTACTGTAGACTAAACTCTGAGATCTGGAATCAATCCGAGGCTCTTAAATTAATTAAGCTCAATTACTGACAAGAGCCCTCGGTCATCAGCGCAATCAACACCACAGCAATCCACTACACACACACACACACACACACACACACAGAATATCTAACAATTACATTGAAACAGATGAATCTATTGTATTAGATTTAATTATGGATTCATTTGGATGTCCTGTCCTCACATGCTCTCCGTGTATCACGATGTGATTGGATAAAACAATAAATAGCGACATGCTGTCCTGCTTGGCTTCACCTCTTTACTTCTGATTTGCTGCGTGTGTGGATGTAGGAGGTCAGAGGTCGTGGGAGCTGCTCTGAGACGGCCCAGTCCCCTGAGAGCCGTTTGGGTTTACAGAGCAAAATAAGGGCTTCAGCTTTGCTCGCTGAGAGAGACGGAAATATTCCCATGGCTCGGTCTGTCGACAGTCACTTGCACAATACATTAGCTGCGGGGATCGTCACCCTGTTCTCAAATAGTCCATGGGTCTTGCAACCCACGTTTAGGCTCATGAGTTTTGGGTCACCAGCCCATATCCATTTAACTTTTTAAAAAAAATGTTCTGTATTTGAGTATTTTCTGCACATCTGTGTCAAAAAGGAGGTGTAGAAAGTGGAATAAGGTTTCTCTCTAACTCTCTGACTTGCTTTAAATATTGCGGTGCACTTGTGAATAGTCTTTTATCCCTTAAAATAAAGAGCTATTAAAACATCCTGCCGCTTTCAGAATTCAAAACATGTTTGTAGCTGAGCTTTCCGATTATTTCACATGCGTATGACAAGGACACATCAGCAAAAATCAGAAAAAAAAAAAAAATAGTGTCAGACAGAGGGTGAAAGACTGTCATTAAAAATAAAATGATGGGTGCTTTTCAGCGCATAAAAACCATTATGCATTATGTGGATCTCAGGGGAAAATTAATTAAATAATAATACAAAAATAATTACAAAAAGACCCATCTGAAACAAAGTAACACCTACTGCAGGGGTCAAATGTTCTCTCCAATTCTTTTCTCAGCTCGAGCTGCCTTACACGTGCTAAACACATCTGTATCGCTTCACCAGGCCACAATAACGCATATCATATCAGAATAGTCACCGTATCTCTCCTTGTACTGTGTTTCTGTGAGTACAATGAAGATAAAGAGTTGTGTGTGTCTGAGTTTACGTGATGGTGCGCTTTATATTACTTATACGCCATAATTATGAGTTTATGCTGGGTATCCTTCAGCAAGACTGACCGGGTGCTCTCTGAAAGACGAAGGGAGAGCGAGAGAGACAGAGACGGTGCGAGTGAGAGAGCGATTTACAGGGCTACTCACTCATGCCCATAATTGCAGCAATAGCACATTTAAAAAGGTCAATTTAAGCCTGAGGTAGCGTAAGATATCCATGCGAGCGAGAATGTATTATTAAGACTCTTAGAAGGCGAGACGTGTTGGTTTTCCTTTGAACCAGCTGGCACAGAGACAGAGAAACACACACACTCAGAGGCATCTGGCGCAGTGCATCCCTGCGCTCTCTGATCCAAAACCCGCTGACTCTCTCAGTCCCGTCTTGGACACACACACACACACAATATAATGACTGACCAAATACATACAACACCTAACTAATTTAACTAACTTCTCTGCAGAAGACGATCGACGCCTGCTTCTCCGTCGCTGCCGGTTTAGCCCCGCCCACACATAAATAATGAGAGCGGCAGACTGTAAAGAAACAAAGTAATTAACTTTATTTTGTAATGAAGTTTCAGCTTTGCTTTGCTTCATTTCTCTCTATATTTGTTTACAAACGTTTGACGCAGGATTTTCAGAAAGGCGAAGCTGTGCCAAATACGTTGGCTCCAGCAATGTTTGCTTTTATGGTACTTTTTAAAATTTTTTGGATATCACTTTATTTTACAGTCTGTTACCCAGGTCGCTAAATAACGGCAGAATATTACTTTTTGGGTATTCCTTTAAGTCTCGTCCTCATGCAATAATATCGCTGAACACGGTTTCCCACTCTCAAAAAGTGAGAAACCATGATAAAGAGCAACGAAACCGACGAGAGATCACACGAAAACAAGGAAGGAAGGAGCGGAGAGGCAAAAATGAGGAGTAAATGAGAGGAGGAGTGGAGAGACGGACGGATGAAGACAGGAGAGGTGAGCTGCGCGCCTCTCTGGATGACAGTCAAGATAATTCAATTTTCTGTGATGGGTGCACAAACGGGGCCACGAGCCAATCAAATTATAGCGAGCTGCTCGAGGGACAGAACCTCCCGATCTCTGTGACCTTACCTTTATGCCCAGTCTGTCTGTAACCAAGGTAACAGGATTTGCGGTCAGCAGATGCCATGTCAGACCCCCCCTCCACCAGCACCACTTACAAATCATTTCTGACGGACAAATGATGTCACAAGGAAAATGCATTGCTCCTTGGGTACGCAGCGGCCTACAGGAACATTTTTGTGCGTGTATGTTTTGGCGCGTATGCCCATGTGGCCGAAGAACCGGCGAGGAACGACATGTTGAATTCGAGAATTTAGCTGAAGTCCTGAGTCAGTTTAAATATTGACTGTACGTACAGAGTTAAATACTGCTCTCGGGAGCCGTACACGTTGCAAAACCCACAGCATGCTGCTGTCAGTTTCCAAGACAACCAGAGCCCATCTTGGTCTCCATGGAGACAGCTGGTGAGCAGCAGCATGGCTGCGGCGGGACGCGGTGGCCTGCTGTGAATCCTGCGTATGCGTGGAAGCGTTTGCACGTGTGAA
>NC_056702.1:9783775-9786724 GCF_018831695.1 Puntigrus tetrazona | reverse complement strand
TCACTATTTTGATAGTAGAAAGTAGAAAGTTGAAACAGTTAAAGGCCTTTACCAAGAAAAAACTACACATTCAGTGTGATATATTGACTTATGGAAAGAAGTTGTTATAGTCCCTTTTAACTATTATTAATAGTTCTTATGATTACTCTTATTTTTATATTTTTATAGCGACTTTGTCTATTTAGTGATATATGATGGTATTGTTAAATGAATCAATAGTTACTCTATTTTTAAACAATTATATTTAATGAACTATGTATTAATTATATTTACTAATCATATTTGATTAAAAATTATTGTTGCACTTCATAAAATTGTCATAACCTGCATTTCTTAAACCATTAAATATGTTTTTATTATTAAATTATACAACATTTTATCATTTCCCAACAGCTTTATGCTATTTAACTAAATTATTGATTAATAATTACATGTACATTCATATCACATTTATAATAATTATATTTGCTTATATAATATAACTTCTGGAATTTTATTCGAAAATATTTAATTAAACATTATTACTTATTTTACAATTACATACACACTCACACACACACACACGCACAAACATACCATTTTTTTGCCAGGTTGTTATAAATAATACATTTTATTTCGTATATTTTTAGTTTCATTTGGTTTGGCTGCAGTGCGAACAACAACTTGAAAACTTGAAAGCTTAAGTCTCTGCCAAATGTTTGTGACGGCAATGCGCAAACGGCAGGCAGCAGTCCTACTAAGAACTGTGGCTCTTTACCAATGCTTCCCCCCCCCTCATGTTAGACTACTGGTCGAACTTCACAAGCCAAGCTACCTTTTTATAATGCGCCTCCCCCACTTTTCAAATGTTCCCATGTTCCTGGAGTAAACCCAAAAAACCTAGACGAACCAAACGAAACCTGCGCTAAAACCAGATATGAAGGGAGTTCTGGCAGTGTCGTAATTTCTCCAGAAATAACATCACTGGGTCTATTCATCATCGCACTGCACCGACACCAGCAGCCCAGAGCGTGTGTATATATGTGTGTGTGTGTGTGTGTGTTTGAGAGAGGAATTATTTATGGTGCAGTGCTCAAACGCTATCTGAAAGTGACTGCCAAATTCCACCCACTCTCCTACACTAATATAATAATAATAATCGACATGGGGCGGGGATCATATTTTCTCTGAGTGTGTGTATATTTAAGGAAGGGCCCCGATGGGTCTATTACTCTCATGATGATACATCTCATTGGCCGAAAGGGATCACTGCGCAAAGTTCGACCAATTGGAGGTGAGCAACTGTGAAAGGAGGAGGATCGCTCTGTTCCGCTGCATTTTTCACACCACTTTCTAAAATTAACCACATACTCATCTGTATACCCTCCCTTCTCTCTCTCTCTTTGTCTCTCTCTATCTGTCTCAGCAGGTACCAAAAATATTCTGTCCCATAGGAACAGAATTATCTGCAGCTTCGAGTTCTTAAGCACGAGCGTGTGTACGTCTGTATGCTGGGTGGCCGTTTTACCGCCTCAGGTAAAATCACAAGAGCACACACACTTTTTCAGCTTCACGCTAAACCCTTTTTTCTTGGGCAAACATGACGTACAATTCGAACATGATGCTTATGTCAGTTCATCTTAAACAGGAGGGTCTGGGCCTTGTATATATTGACTTCAACACTTTGTTGAAGTCAATATCTTAAAACGTTAAAAAAAAAAAAACATTTTTAAAAACAATGGTAAATGCGACTGTGCCTTAATAGCGATTCTTGCCTGTCTTGCAAGTTGCACTAATGCAAGTAATCAACAACGAATAAAGGGCTTGATTTCGTAAGTTCGGGTCATTGCTGTGACCGTTACGGAAGACGGCGTGTCGCCGCTCGTGTTTGTGCGAAACTGAACACGGCGTGACAGCGGAGGATGTTGCTGCCAGCAGGAGAGGAGACCGGGTATGAAAACAGCATCAAGGATGGACGAGGCAGCGCTGCTTTTCTCAAAGGAGGAAAATCTTGTTAGTCTTTTAATTGACAGTGGAGGTTGGGTGGGTGGAGTGTAACGCACCGTTTTGCTGCTGGGTCAAGTAAAAAAAGCGATAAAGACGATCTCAAGATTAAAGCTATGCATGCTTGTTACCTCCGTACAGTTATGTGTGACTTTGTAATAGAAAAGGTGATTTCACGGCTTATGAAATAGTGAAGGACTTGCATCATATATACATTAGGAGAGATAAATGGATAAGTTGCATGGGGTGTCTCTCTTTTTTTCTTTTTCCTTCTGTCTTTTTCTCTCTATCCATCTGTCGGACAGCTTCTCTACGGCATGATTAAAGCAATATGACTCACTCTGCCGTTCCAGTGACTCACAGAGAGAGAAGTAAGGGGGGTTTAAAGGAAGCCATAACTGTTGGGACTGAAAGCCACCAGTCCTATTACATGCCAACAGACTCATAGAGATCTGATACTTACACGCATACGCCCGTGAGCACACAGATGTTCGTGCACATGTTTGCGGTCATAAATCACACATGTGCAGAATCATTGGTTTCAGCAGTACATCCACTACCGGATTTAAAGCTTTATGCTGTCAGGTGTCTGCCGGCCAGGTCCCCGTCCCAAAGGACCCCTGCTTCCTCATTCTCTGCTTTAATGACCAGGGGTCCGTGCACAAGACTCAACCGATCAACAGAAGCCAAGTTCTCAAAAAAAAAAAAGGAAACACACAACCAGCAATAGGGTACGGTCAAACACCTGAGGGGCAAAAATAATAATAATAATAATAAATAAACTGTTAATTGCTAGTATCATTACAATATCTCTACTATATCACTAATAATGTTTGCATTGTTATTTTTGTGGTAATATATTACTTAAGTTTTACTACTTTTTATTGTACTTGAGTATTTACTGTTTTTTTCTCCATGATTTTTTCATTTCTGTAATACAGCAAAAAAAATAAAAAATAAAATAAA
>NC_056702.1:9771220-9783675 GCF_018831695.1 Puntigrus tetrazona | reverse complement strand
TTTTCTGTTTAAAATACGATTTTTTTACCCCGTTGGAAGATTAAGTAAAAACTCACTTATTTTCTTTTTCTGAAAACAACTTTTTTTAGTATAAAATCCTTCTTTATTTAAGAATTTTTAGATATTTTGGCTGGAAACAACACAAAAACAATCGAAGCTAGAAAAGCATTTTTTGCAGTGCACAACTACACGCATTATGTAATCGTGTTGGAAAGGTCACATGTGACGTAGGTGGAAGTACCGACCCAGTGTTTACAAAGCGAACACGCAAAGACTAAATCAAACGCCCTTTAAAAAACAACGATGTTGGGTGATTTTAAATTTGGAGGAGAAAATAAAATGTTTGGCGTAACTTCTGCGAAGTCCACCATATAGAGAAAAATCCTGGACCTTCATTTGTTTTCGACTAAAGACAAAAACTTGGATGACACAAAAAAGGTACTAATCCTTTAATTTTAAATAAGTGAAAAATTCGCTCATAGCTCAAGATCATTTGATGCTTAATACAAAGCGGTTTTTACTCTTTTGTGGGCGGGACTACCCAGCGTGCTTTCGTAGTAACAGAAACAAAAACTCTACTGCCGAACTCCAGGATGTATTTAAACATCCCAATCTCCCTCAGCGAGGTGACTTACGAGTCCGAAAGCTCGCTGAGGAGTGCGGAAACATGGCAGGCCGCAGGTTCGCGAGGGCCTCCGCCGCCAGTCATTATTGCCCCGATGCATTGATTCAGGACCAAGCGTCAAGTCGCGAGATTAAAATTCAACAGTCCTGTCAGAATGAGGGACTTTTCGTCCTTCCCTTGAGGCCACCACTGGAGGAGGACGAGGAAGACGGCGCAAGGTCATTCTGAGCTCACTCTGATTAGTGTGTGAGGAGAGAGCGAGCGGCGGAGCTCTGATTCATTATTCATAGTTCAGCCATCGTTTGTATTAGAACATCAGCTTGCAGCCACCGGCCACAAAACTGGGTTACCTCCCCCGAGTCCTGACAACAGGAGAAAGAGGAGGAGGAGGAGGAGGAGGAGGTGGTGGAGGAGAGGAGGAGGAGAAAGAAGGGTGTAAGACAAGTCCAGAGGAGGTGACTAACCTGCTTGAATTACAACCTTACACCTACCCGAGTGTCCTTCACAAACTGTGGTCAAGGTAAAGAGAAGGAGAGAGAGGCGGCAGCAAAAGCGGCGTAGAGAAACAGAGCAATTTTTCTCGCTCGTCCTCAATCTGAAATCCCAGAGCTGTGTGAGTGAGTGAGTGTAGGACACGCTCGTGTTCGTGGCGCCGCTCACTTCCCTTCCTTGTTTCNTGGTGGAGGAGAGGAGGAGGAGAAAGAAGGGTGTAAGACAAGTCCAGAGGAGGTGACTAACCTGCTTGAATTACAACCTTACACCTACCCGAGTGTCCTTCACAAACTGTGGTCAAGGTAAGGAGAAGGAGAGAGAGGCGGCAGCAAAAGCGGCGTAGAGAAACAGAGCAATTTTTCTCGCTCGTCCTCAATCTGAAATCCCAGAGCTGTGTGAGTGAGTGAGTGAGTGAGTGTAGGACACGCTCGTGTTCGTGGCGCCGCTCACTTCCCTTCCTTGTTTCTTTAGGACACGCTGTACCAGGTTGCGTGCCGGCGGATTTCGAGCGCGCCGCTGATGATGTAGCCGTTCTGCTGGCCGCAGGACAAGCCGATCAATGCAGTCAATATGATTTCATACGATCCGAATGTTTAAATAAACAGCAGTCTGACGCAGGTGGGCGTTTAGTCACATGCTGTTACGGTACTGTGTTCAGGCTGATAAAATGCCTCCCACTGCTCCCATAATGCTTCGGTGTCTTTGTGTTTGGCATTAAATATGCATCTGCAGAGGAAACTCGCATAACACAAAGCGCATTTATGATTTACTATTCATTTATTCCCATTTAAGGGTCATAACTGTGAGGAGGTAAATGAGGGCGAGGGAGGTAGGGGTTAGCTGAGGGGGTGAGTTTTCGGATTAAAGACTTTTATGGCATGATGTCGGTGGCAAAAATTATTTTGATTATTTTCTGTTGTTTAAAAAAAGTTACAGTGTGGTAGTGAATGGGGAAGATGTAAAAAAACAAAAAACAAATGAACAATAGTGAAGTTAATTATTTTCTAAAATCGTTTTTATTAATCGTTACTTTATTTAAATTTAAGTTGTTTGAATCGTAATTTCGAAAAATCGGACAGATATTTTAAGGTTTATTGCATATTACGTTACGCAGAAAAGGCTAGATTTTTTTTTTTTGCACTAAAATTATTATTGAAACCATAAACCATTCAAAAGTGGCACTTATTTTTTTAGCTATTCAATCACAAATAGACATAGTTGAAAATATACACTTTCATTAAAATCAACTCAAGCGATACAACTTCAATACATTTCACTCTAACTTAATTTCATTGTGTTCATTCTACAATGTTAAAGTTACATGAACAAATGATATATGATTAACTCGGCTAATTCATGTACACTATTAAATCAATATACTTTTCTTTTGTGAGGTGTACACGGGGTCCAGCGCTTTTTGTGATCTCAAAATTCACATTTTTAATAATAAAAATATGTAACCATCTTGCATGCGTGTTCCGGGCCACAGATAGACTCTACTAACATGCAGTGGTACATGGTTTTAAACTTAGCCGCTATGAACTGCTGTAAAAGAAAACAACTGTCTGATCTAAAAATACTGCCAAAAGTCCATATATATACACATGCACAAAACTTCACAGAACAACTTCAGTAAGTCTAACATCAGCATGTAGCGACAGATCATATGAAGCAGGAATATCTGAAGTTGAGTTAATACAGCTGCCTCACTAAAATAACATTTTTTTTAACACTCCACTCGAAATTTCACATTTGTGGTGAGATTAAAATTCAAACAATATGCGGGAACGACGTTGCACTGTGTTTTCTGTGCTTCCCTTTTTCCTCTGACCTTGTGAAATCACCACCACCCCGCTTTTTCAAAATTGCCCATAAATGCACATCCCGGCTACGCTAGACACGCAGGAACCCAGTGATGTAAACAACAACCACAGAAGCAAAAGATCAAATGGTTATTAATAAAGTAATGCAGCCCACACACATACATGAGCATAAATCAAGCTTCCTCTCACACGCGCAAACACTCTGTGCAACATGCAATGAACATCTGTGGCATCTGCCATGTGTGGCGCCCATGCAACAATGCCTAAACTCTACGCATGCACTGTCCCACACTCTGCTTTAGACTGTATGGCGTATGAGAGTACGGCGCGCGCAAAAACACATCTTTTCGAAATCGACTAGTCGTGGGTTATCTGATGGGAATACTCTGCCCCTCGGCAGAAATTTAACAAATAAACATGTCACACCACAGGGACAGGGCCAATAAAGTCACTTTTAAATCACCACTACTATATATAATTTCACTAATTGTTTGGACAGGTTGTTGGCCATCCAGTTTATTCCTAATCCAAATATTCTCCGTGTTTGAAAGAGGCGTTTTTCTGATCTTCTGAGACTCCAAAAGTCTACAAAGCTCTGTCGTAATCGTTTTAAAACGAACAGAACTGAGTCAGACAGAGATTTTGTTTGCTCGAAATCACGGATTTATACAAGAAAATGTTTATCTTCTTGTTAAAATACGACTCGTATTTACATTTTTAATTCTGTAAAGACTACATATATGGACAACATTTTCAAAGCGAAGTTCGGCTGAACTGAAACACCTCGAGTTTGTTTAGCAGAGTGCTACCTTGAGCCCACCTCCCTAAACAAACACACAGGGGACAGATCCGTGCACAGCTTTAAATGTCAGCGAAGATCTCCCATGAAGGGGTGAGAATGTAAAACAGAAACGAGAGAAAGCGGAGACGGATGCTGAAGATGCGCGTGGGTTTAATCTTGGCAACCGAGTGACCTTGCCACGGATCACCAAACAATAAAGGTACAACAGGTGCTAAAGATGAACAAATAGATGGGACGCTGCTCAAATATTTACACACACGGAGCCCAGGCCCCTCGCTAGATGTCACATTCTTTCATTACCACAGTACCAAAGTGCCATGTGATTTTGATCTAACGATAGATAGAACGGCAGAAATAAAAATGAGAGATAAAAAGAAAGAGAGAAATAGTTGAGAGCTCTTTAACAATGACCTCATCTAGTGGAGTGGAAATTTCCTGGTAGGCATGGTGACAGCAGCAACTGAGAACATTCAGCAAGATGAGAGAGACCGAGAGAAACGGACCCCGACTCACTGACACACAGCATCAACATCGTTCTGCTTAAACTCTCTCGCCGTCCGTCTCTCTCTCACACACGCACAGAGACGAAATCACAACTCCATACATCTCCGCGGTGTGACAGATACTACGTATAACTTTTGCCGTTCTGGCTACGCTAGGCTGCGGTGTTCAGTGGAGCAGGTAGAGGGCGCTGTGGAAAGAGAGTGAGGAAGAAATGTATGTGGGTCACTCTCTGCACTAGTGATGTTTTTAGCTGCCTTAAAATACTGCACCGTCCCCACAGAGCTCTGACCCTTTCCCACTCACTCCACACACACCTTTACCACACACACGCACACGCACACACGCACGCGCTACACCTTACGCACACATATCTCTTACACGCTCACCGCGGCACATCTTTATGGCACGGCCTCACTCATGCGGGTAAGGGAGGGGTGCACATGTGTTGTGTGGGTTGTGCAGCAAGGAGAGAATGGATCTCGTCTAAATATGATGTTTGTGTAGATGAAATGGGCAGAATGTGAACTGGCCAGTCGCCAGAGTCTCAGCGACAGCCGTTTTCTCACAGTGATCTAAAAATAAAAACGCCTTTATTTCAGATCTCACCAATCAGACATATCCTGCTCGATAAAAACACATATATACAAACTCGATGCTCAATACATGCATATACCTGCTAAACACACGCAGTCCCTTCTTTAGTCACGATGTGCCTTTTTTTTGCCAAGCCTGCTCCGGTGCAGACTCTACAGCAGACTATTATAAATAATTTGGTAGCACTTTAGCATAGGGACCAATTCTCCCTATTAGTTGTTTCTTAGCAAGCCTGTTATTAACATATCGGTTGTTTATTAGCACTTATAAAGCACATACTGTGCATGATCATATTCTACACACCTAATCCTACCCAATAGCTTTTTATGAGATTATTTGTGATCTTAAAAAGCGTAAAAATGTTAAATATTATATGTTTAAAAAAATATATATATATTTATATGCTGCCATTAAAATTAAACTAATTAAAGATGTAAAAAAAAACATATGCATATAATATTATTCATACGAGCTCTGGATGATTGACTAGCCATTTGCTGTGTATTTGTTTTATTAAATTACCATTTACGTCTTAAATTTTTTATGATGCTTCACCTAAAATGTGCTCTGATGGTTCTCACAGTAAAACTCTTTTGGAAACACTGTATTTTTAAACTCCGCTTTAAAGTGCCGCCGCTACAGGCATACAGTACACATTAAGATGGATGTCTTTTGCTGTTGCGTCACATTTCACACTGTTTTATAGCGTCCCACTACGAGTGTTGCATTTTTAAGACGGCATGTCAAGCTAAAAATAGTCCATCTTTTACGCATCTTGAGACTCTTGCATTCTGTTCCATTCTGTTGCGCTCCATCTAGCTGTTTTTGCTAGAACACTTCTTATATAAACATTCCTTAAGGAACATTCAGGGTCAGGTAAGCCCAAACCCTGCCTCATTATACAGGTTTTTGGTTAGTTACATGTTCAAGCAACCCACAGACTAATGATGCTTCTATGAAGTGCATCAACAAAATATTTGCAGACGAGAAAAGTTTTAAGGGTGGCATGAAAATCTGACTTTTTTCATATTTAAGCCAGAAAATGTAAAATGTCAAGCCACAACTGTGTACTCAAGGTGAAAGTTCGAAGAAAGCATGCTAACTGTTTTGACTGTTTTTGTAACAGCCTCTTTTTGTGTGCATGCTTGTGTGAGCTCAGAAAAACATGATTTCAGAGTGATAGACAGGATAACCAAAGCCAAGCTAATAGTTTTTTAGCAGAATATCTGATATATGAGCTGTAAAGGTACAGCTCATTTCTGGAGAAAAGGCAGGGAGTAGCAGCACATTTGCATTTAAAGAGACATACACGGAAACGGCGCGTTTCTGCTTCCAATCAAAGCAGACAATATAATGAACTTTGAGCAGAAACTTGACTTGCAGACACATAAGGCTTATATCGCATATTGTAAAAAAGGGGCAAAACTGATTAGTGAATTGTTATGCCTGATAAATAATGGCGTGAAGTCCCTTCTTAACCGACCATTTGCAGATAGTTTGATTGACAGTCGAACTGACCAATCATAACGCAGAGTCTGCCATCTTGCCCAAAAAACAAATCAGACCTGAACTTGTGTGCATTGACGTCTATCTGACGCTGAAATAAAACGCATTATGATGTTCATCTGAGGGGCTACAGTGATCTGTCACAACATATTAAAGATCCACATAAAAGTATTTATTGTTTGATTTCCTTAAAAAAGACAACATGTTAAATCTGAGACCTTGCTTCATATCAGTAGTAACCTTCTATGTCTTTTCTCTTCGTCGGACACAGCAACAGTAACTAAGGAGGGTTTTTGCGAAGGGTCCATTGACTATGTTTTCGACACCAGCCTTTTTTCACATTTGATGTCTGGATGCTGATGAGTTTCTGTCAGACACTGCTCCACAGGTGTCTGCTGACAGAAGTGGTGTGAAAGCAACTCCTCCTTGTCAGACAAGGTCAAACACCATAAACACAGATTGACCGGCATCTTTGGGTCTGAGATCAATGTGCTAGACCTGCGCGGAGTATTCTTTGAATCTATCATCATTATAATGAGAAGGGAGCTTCATATCGCTAACCGTGGAAGGGAGCAACAGATAAGTGGATAGTTAACGAAGAGTTCTTTGTCTCCGAGTGAATGCACCTTCTGCTCTGCAGGTTGGCTGCATAGTTACTGTGTTACCACGGTAGCTGTGCATTTTACCATCACCAAGGATACCATATCCATGACAACCTCTACCCATCAAAAGATTCCGTTCATAGCCCATAAGCAGAAAGGTGTATGTATCAAACGCAGGAACCCGTGCTTGTGTCACTCTAACCTGCCTGTAGTACGTAAAAAGCCAGGTACTCGGGGTAAAAATTCAGTTTAGAAATAAGTTATGATATTTTGGATAAAAAATACAAACCTTTAATGACAGGCATATCACGAGCATATCATTAAACCAAAAACAACAATGTACTGAATTACTAAATTTCCACAAAAAACAACATTACCCATAATACTGATGAGAGCTATAGATTTAATAATGAGAGAGGTTACTGTTACCGTGAAAATGATAATAGCAGTCCACTGCAAATGACACAATCAAGTCAATAAAACCTTATTCCCATAAGCCATTGCAAATAACGTAATTGAGTCACTAGAAGCCCACTCCCATCAAGCTCCGTAATTACATAATTTAGTCTTCTTACACGTTCCAACAAATTACATATCAATACATACCAACTATATGCGTACAATACCAAAGTTATACTTTAATGTTTAAAATAACAACTTCATATATGTTGCATTTTATATTTTGACTAAAAGGCTTTTTTATTGACAGTGCCATTCAAAAGTTTGGGGTCTGTGGGATATTTAATTAAGATAATTTCTTACGCTCATCAATTCTGTAAAACATTTAAAATAGCAGTTTTATATTTAATATACTTTAAAATATAATTTATTCCTGTGAAGCAAAGTTAATCTTTACTCCAGTCTTCAGTGTCACATGATCCTTCAGAAATAATTCTAATATGTTGTGCTGCTTAATTTTTTTTGGGACCGGTGATACTTTTTCAGGGATCTTTAATAAATAAAAAGTAAAAAAAGAGCAGAGTTTATTTAAAATATAAATATTGTTACAATATACACTATTCAAATGTTTGGAGTCTTTTTTTCTTGAATGAATACATTCACAATACATTCAGCAAGGATGTGTTGACTGTATAAAAAAAATGATAGTAAAGACTCATATTGTTCGATTTTAATTATGAATAAATTTCACTCTTTTAACATTTAGCCATCAAAAGTTTCACAGGTTGCAAAAAAAATGTTTAAGCTGCACAGTTGTTTCCAACACTAATAAATCAGCATATTAGAATAATTTCTGAAAGATCACGTGACATAGAAGACTAGAGTAACTGCTGATGATTAAGTTTTAGAAACTGAAATAATATTTCAAATAATATTACTGTTTGAATCAAATAAATATAGCCTTGCTGATAAAAAAAACAGATCCAAACTTTGAATGACATTATAATGTACATTTACTTTTGCTTAAGCCATTATAAGTAAAATCACTGCTTGGCCATGAGCTGTGCGCCCCCAAAAGCGTGGACACATGATATTTCATTCACAGGTTTCCATTGTGTTCTTCGCTGGGAAAAGACATAATGCGGCTTCAGATCTCCGAGCTGATGGGTGGATGGATTAGTGTTACTCAGGCTACAGCATGAATCTCTGAGAGGTCTGAGAACTCCTTCCACAGCCAAACATCCAGATTACCCACACACCCCATCGTTCTGCATTCATCCAGGCTGAATGTACTGTACATTCAGCACTGAAGCACACAGGCTGTTCTTAGGCTTACAGAGCTCCAATCTCTCTATTCTAGCTTCAGCAGCCTACACCTCAAATTCAAAGCCCAGTGTAAGTTCTAAAATGTAACTGCACCACACAAAAGTTGAGAGCTATTTAATCCTTCAACCAACATCAATCAATATCATAGCAACTGTAACATCACCACTATTTGCAACAACCTATCATAACCACAGCAGAAACCACCGTCATGTAATCACCACTATCATTGCTGTCATTAGCATGTGGTCACCGCATGTCACTACCATCATCACACCACCCTACCACCATCACATCCCCTCTATCACTCAACACGACATGTCAGTACCACTATTATTCTCACCATTACACGTCATCGCCATAAACATTATCACCGTCATACATTACATATAAGGTGCTGCTGTTATCCACCACAAGGCTCTAATCGCTGTTTTCCATGTTTGTGGGTGTTTTTCTTTAAATGCCTGATAGCCGGTGTTTCACAAGCATTTGGCAAATCAGCATATAGTTGGTCCTATAGAACTGTTGTAAACTCTACGCCAAAGTAGGCTGATTTAGTTCACCCAAATTGACATTTTAGTACTAAAGCTTTTCCTATTTCCTGCAATGCAAACAAACCAAAAGAGCGGTAACTATTTCGCAAGTATTTCTAGGAACTATTAAAAGGTTCCCCTGGTGTAAAACTCATCGCCACTGACATAATCAACACCATCATCGTTTCTTTCGCACCATCGAATTACAACCATACCATCACCAACACTACTCCCAATCACTGTCACAGCCAGTATAATCCTTACCATTACCGCCACAGCCATAGCTATTACCATCGTCGTCCTCACTGCTACTAACATTGCCATGATCAATTTTCCCCATCATTACTACCATCGTCGATAAAAAAAAGAAGGTTTTGGCTCATACATTACATATCATAACAATCACCCGAAATTCATCCGAATGGCCATCATCATCATCACATTACAGCCACTACCATCACATCAAACAGCATCACAACCAGTGCTATCCTCCTCACTACGTCACTATCACAGACATCACCACAATCATATCGCACAACCATCACCACCAAAATGGTCCTCACCATTCCCATAATCACATTACCACCACCGATATTACATAACATCTATTACCATTACAGGCATAATCATCCTCACCACGACGGTCATCGGCATATTCATCAGCAGCAGCGCACCACAAACATTGTAATTACAGTCTTAATTCCATAATGATCATCATCATTATCATCACTCTCAAATCATCATCAACATGCTCATTTCTGACTTGTGCTGTGAGGCAGAGCATCTCTTACCAGGTTTGAGTTGGTTGCGTTGGAATCATCCTCAGGGAAAGGGATGTAGACAGCTAAGGCCACACAGTTTGCAAAAATAGTCATCAAAATTATGATTTCAAACGGTCTGATGAGTCGGTGTTAAAGAAAATTTGAGATGTGTTTCGTACACAAGCGAAAGAACAGTACACACACGTACAGCACAGCACATGTTAAGTTCAGTATCAGTGCACAAGACAGTATGTGAGTGTCCAGATCCTCTCTGTTCTTTTTTTTGTGTTCTCTACTCAAATCTTTTTTTCTTTCCTGTTAATAGCTAGGCCAAGCTCTTCAAAAACCTGGCCTTCATCAAGACAACGATCTTCACCCCCCCCCTCCCATTTTCCTTCTCTCTCTCTCTCTCTCTTCCTCTCCTCCCTCTCTCTTTTCACTGGCCAAATTGTTTGTTTGGCTTTCAGTTCTGCTGGAAATGCAATCAAACTGTGTCATCATTTGTTACAGGAATGGATTTCTCCGAGATGGGTGTTGAGTCGCATGGCACGTGTCCTGAGGAGAAACAGATGTGTTCTTGTTTTTCTGGATGTTTCTCTTGTATCTGCTGTCTGGGCCTTGAGTTATGGCTCTCTGGGGTTAGTTCAGAATTACAGAGCCATAGACCCTGTAACCCATTTAGATAAACATGCTTGTAGATCAGTAGTTCGGGTCCCCAAGGGAGTAAAAACAGACCATTGCAGGCAGACCCAAACTGAATTTAATCTTTAAAGGTCTTACAAGGTTATAAATAACACTTCTATATATGAAACCTGCTTGACTGTGCATAATGTGAATGTGTGTGACCGAATTCGAGTTTGAAGGAGGGGTCAATATGCGTGTGCGTTTGTGTGTGTGTGCGCGTGTGGGAGGGGTGAATATTTGCGTGAGTATGTGTGTGTGTGTGTGTACATGGACCTGTTCAGACTGTTGAGAGGAGCTGTTGGCATGGCAACACAGCCAAAGACAGGAGAGATGGGCTGTGGAGTCTCAGGAGATACAGGTCCAGTCAAGTGTGTGCAAGACGGAAGACACACACGGATAGAACCGGCGAAACAGGAACTTTTATGAAATACCCCACTTAAATTAATGAGGGAAAATATTTCTCTGTCTCCTCTGTTCAGCCGTTCCCTCGTGCCGGTTTGTGAATTTATGGGGAAATCTTTGATGATGTGATCGGTTCTTGGCTGAAGCTGTGAATGGGAGCTGGATCTCCTGTTTCCAGATGAATGAAGCATTTTACTCAACCAATCAATCCTCATTAACATATTTTCCTGGTCAGGGGCCTATCGCTGTCTCTTGTGGGCAAAAGCGATTACATAAAACCGTGAGAGAAGGGGGAAGAAAGAGAGGAAGGGGAAAAGGACAGGGGAACACACCGTCCTACAGTCTCCTGTAAAAATTCATTTCAGGGGTGCACTTCAATGACTCATCAAAGCTCAACTCGATTTAACCCTTTGTAGAAGATAGTGGCATAAAAAACACTTTTTGGAGGGCTTTCATATTTTGGTAACGCTTCATGCAACAAAGCATTTTTTACAACAACTCAAAGATGCCATAGCGCATCTGTCAAACGCTGCCTGTAATAATAACAAACAGATCATAGAGCAATTAACAACCACAACTATTCAGAAGCACTGCTGCGAATCAAAATGCGAAAAGAATACATTTATGGCCCAGAGATCAATGAACGCAGCCTTAAAGTCAGCTACGTCCTGAGTTTACGAGTAGTCTGTAACTGTAACATTAATTAACATTCAGAAAACTGATTCTGAAGCAACCGTCACAAACTCAATATGTCGCTCTGGAATGGACATGTCTGCAGAATTACAGATAAATAATGAGTATTGTGTGATTTTTAATGTGATGGCACTTTGAGGCCTTGCATCAGTATACTGGCTTGTCAGATTCGAGCATGCCCTTTCAAATGAAGTATGTGGTGAATTACAGCACAGATAGTTCTGGGTCAGTAATGTTTACGTTTTTTTGAAAGAAATCAATGCCTTTACTCAGCGAGGATGTATTGAGTTGATCAAATGTGACAGTAAAAATGTTTCAATTGTCACAAACGATTTCTACTTCCGAAAATGCTGCTCTTTTAAAAGAACTCTGAAAACAGCAGTATTTCACAAGATTTCCTTAAAAGATATTAAGCAGCACAACGGCTTTCAACATTAATAATATTAAACGTTTCTGGAGCAGCAAATCACCTTATTAAAATGATTTCTAAAGGATCTAGTGAGACTGAAAATCGCCGTAACGGCTGCTGAAAATGTAGCTCTGCTATCACATCATCATAGAAAACATTCATTTTAATTTGTAATAATATTTCACAGTAGTACTGTTTTTTTTGAGGTCTTGGTGAGCATAAGATACTTCATTTAAAAATGTTACCGACCCAGAACTTCTGAACAGTAGTGTGTGTGTGTGTGTGTGTATATATATATATATA
>NC_056702.1:9756169-9771120 GCF_018831695.1 Puntigrus tetrazona | reverse complement strand
TATATATATATAAAAAACAAGCAGGTCAGAGTTCAGTAAAGGATACTTCCATTCCACGATACTGATGCACGCCCTGCGGATGGGGTTTTTAAGAGTGAGGCAGAGAAGGGCTCGGGGAGGGCGCGTGGAGGCAGTGCTGGCCTGTTTCTTGGGTTTGGTGTAGTGCTGGCGTTTGCGCTGCGTGGAGCTCGCAGTGGAGATCGGGGCTCCGGTGGTGCCCATCAGCTTGGCCTGCCGTGCCGCGTCGATGGCTGCCTGCCAGCTGAGGGGGGCGCCAGGGGTGGGAATGTGTTCAGGTGCAAGACCCAGCACCCCACCCCCGCCCCCCACACGCTCGTCCTCATTCAGACTGGGGACTGGAGCCAACGACGGACTGGAATAGTTGGAGCCTGTAGAAGAAACAAGTAGACAGTGAATGAGAGAGTGTGAGAAAGCGGAGTTCAGTGATGTTTAGTGCCGCACTAACAAAGCCCTTTTTGATGTCGTGTTTAAAATAGAATTTTTTTAATCATACCTTCATTTATTCGGCAGCTTTTCTAACGCCTTTTAGTTTAGATTTGAAGAATATTAAAAAAATATATTGTTTTACCCTTGTCCCAGGCTCAGATTCCCAGTCATTTAAGAGAATTTACTTTATAGAAGTCCACAGGGACAACAAAGCCCAAAGCCAGATGGACAAGCGGTTATTAAAACCGTTTGTGTGCTTGTCACGTGTTGTACTTGTCCAATCAATGTTATTAAGCTTGTAAATATGCAAATAAGGCCGTCAAATCCATCCACAAATGGGTTTACAAATGTACAGTGTGAAATCTCAGAGCCTGGCAACCCAAGATTAAACACCCATGGTATTTCTATGAAATAACTCCTGGGTAAACAATTTCAGGTGTGAAAAGCCAATTAATGTTCTTTTATATATTGGCATTCCAATATAATCCTGGCCAATTGCATCAGCGTATTCATCACACATGACGGCCCCGCAGGACTGTATCTCATCTCCATCTGCAGTCCAAGAGCGTAAAATCCAAAGAGAACTGTCCTACTGAAGCGTGTGTGTCTCAGGAATGAGAGAGAGAGAGTGAGATCACAGTCATAAACCACAGAACTAAGAGTTTCTTCCATCCTGCACCCTCAGTTTTCTCTCTCCCCCTTCACTTTTTAATAAATGGTGCAGCCCACTGAATAAGCTAAAGTCTGGATTAGTTTGAAATGTCAGGTCAGAATGACATCAGTGAGTTTGTCTATGATAAAAAAAAATTCAATATATAGTTTTCTGATGCTAGTGATGCAGAAATCACATACTTTAGATGTCTTTTATATAGGGGAAAGTGTTTTGGTCGTAAGGATTCAGCAAAGTAACGTTACGAGAGTAAGAAGAGAACTGAAGAGTTGTTGTCTGTGTTATCTAACTCCTGTTAAACTATCGGAAATCAAAGTGGACTTTTCTGCAATGACATGCAGACTCTCCTAAAGCACCATTTCTAATTACCGTAGTAAAGCCATGCTCTGGATAAAGGACTTTCAAAATGAAGAATCTCAGTTACTCATCCTTAAGGACCCACAATGGATTCACTCTCGAGAGATACTCTGACACTCACTTTTTTCTAATTGGGAGGTAAGTTTGTTGTGTATTGTCAGACACAAATGAACACGCACAAAGGCAGAAACAAACAAAAAAGAGCCACAGACACACACACACATACACAAAGACTAGGTGTCGAAGAGAAACGCCAAATTTAAAATCCAGCATTCATTCGCGCAGAACAAATCTGTACCTCACTGAAAACTTTTTCAACTTTTTAAACCATCAGCCACTGAAGCAGTGTGGTTTGGAAACCATGAACTGAGATTTAATCGCATCTTGCAACTGCATCACCACAGGCACCAGGGGATCCCCTTTCCCTCTGATCTGAGATCAGCAATGGGCTTCTCTCAGAGCTTTTCACTTCAAAAAAGGAAACATTCACATTGTATTTGAAGGAGCAGCTTCAATGCACAAATACCCGTGATATGTATGCACTTAACACATAATATGAACAAACGTAAAACAACTGTAAATAGTGAACTTTAGTATACGCAGCTACTAGTACTGGATGAGCAAGAAACTGGCTGAAACAAATGGGGAGGGACTAAATGAGATAGAGGAGGGGCTGATATATATTGGGGAGGGGTTAACTAAGAGGATAACTATAGTTTGTTTCCAAAAATATGCCGTTTTTTGACCATATGTCACCATTTTCACTCCAGCAACTAAGCGAACGCACACAAACCTCAGCATGTGTTAATCTAGTGCACTGCATGGATGAGTGTATTTTAACACCACAGTCACACACACGCTCTCACATACTGTTTTGTGAGTCAGCATCACCATTCATATATTCATCTCACCACACAAAAACACATACACCAGTTCACTTTCTTTCTCTCTCTGAGCTGTACAGTAAGAGCATTTCCACTGCAGCATGCAGCATTGGACATAAAACATCACTGCTCTGATTTCTACTAGGTAATTCTGCTCTGGTTTCTTCCCCAGCAACGCTATTTTGTCACAACACTAAGCTACAAACACCGTTAAACACTGTAAAAGATGGTGTGAGATGTGGTTACGAGGGTTCAATTTAACCCGAGATTTCCTGCTTTCTATAGTGACGCTTGAGCAGCGTTTGCACACTATATAACAGATGAAGCAGATGAGATGCAGTATTTGCCAAATACACAGACAAAAGAGAAGGAGTAGGAGCGCTTTTCATTTAATGCACTACTAACACAGCACTTACAGGATAAAGTTCATCACAAGCATATACTATTTAAATAAACACTTTAAAGTGCCAATAAAGTGGGGTCTATATTTTTGTCAGTCTATTATTATAAAAAGTGTTTGTGAGCATTACCAGCACTGAAGGCGTCAGAGCAAACCCAAAACACAAATCAACATCTTCATTTTTTTTTTCCATTTAACCTTTTTAACCAAACAAATAAATCAAGAACAAGTTCTTATTTTCAATACCATGATGGACACAGCTCTCACGATTCTCTTCCAAGCGGCATGCACTTTGAGCAGATGGCTCTGTATGCCGATTTCTCATGAAACGCTTCTGTGGTACTTTGTTCTACACACATTTGATGTCATACACCGATTGGACATCACCGCTTATGTGTCAAAGTATGATGGGTAATGTCGGGTGGGATTAAGAAAGGTTAAGGGTATTGGTTCACACAGGCCATGTTCAAACATGCATACTTCCTGCCAAAACTACGAAAGCCTATTTCTGCCATTGAATACAAAACAAAAATGTTTTTTGGGGTTTTTTTTGAGAAATAATTTCACGTGTCTGAAAAATAAAAAAATATATAAATAAAAAGCCAGAAATGTTTCCCTCAGAATTGAGTTTGCATATATTTTTCTGACTTCATAAGGCAAATTACTGCGTGAGATATAAGCTCAATTCATCTCGTCTTTTCTCCCCTCAGAACTCGTCTTTCTAACTCGCGTTTATATCACACAATTCTGAGAAAAAAATTACAATCGCACTAAAAAAGTCAGAACTGCAAGACACAAACTCACAATTCTGGGGAAAAACAATATCCAGAGTGCGGTGAATTAACTCGCAATTCTGACTTTATTTCTCGCAAATGTTTATTTCGCCATTCTGACATTCATCTTGCAATTAAATGCGATACAACTCTTGTACAATTCTGAGGGAAAAAAGTCAGAACTGTGAGACGTAACCTTGCAATTAATCGTTTTATTCATATATAAATCTGGCACGTCCCAATTTCAATTGTTGCCACACAGATTCATACTTTAAAGTAATTGCTAAATAATTTGTTTTTCAAAAGAAGTACCTCGGGGTATGCAATTTCAGAAGCAACCGTGATGTAGCCAAACCTCTGACAGGCACAGCAACAGTACGGCTCATTCTGGCCAGGAACCGCTCAGTCAGCCAATAAAACATTTCTGACTGATTGTGGCAAATGAATAAGAAACTAGAGTACAAAGCAAAATAGGAGCATGTTACCAATAGACATTACTTCCAGTATTTATTCAATTTACTGCCTTTGTCATGTGTCCCGCAACCGCACTCTGGATATTGTTTTTCTTTAAAGCATGCACGCCACATCTAAGAAACAGCATATATAACACAAAACGGTGCAATTATAGTTTTTTATCACTAGAAACAATGAACCGCATGCTGACAGAAAATAAAACGCATGCTTATTATCGTGACATTTTTAAGGTTGGTGCAAAGCAATTTTTGTATAGCTTTTTTGTCTTTTTTTTTTCCATATTCATCACCCTTTCCTATTAAAACGATACGGATAATCTAACCTGAT
This sequence comes from Puntigrus tetrazona, assembly GCF_018831695.1. Classification (NCBI taxonomy): domain Eukaryota; kingdom Metazoa; phylum Chordata; class Actinopteri; order Cypriniformes; family Cyprinidae; genus Puntigrus; species Puntigrus tetrazona. The sequence continues at coordinate 9,766,788 of NC_056702.1, read as the reverse complement.
CTGAATATATTCTTACTACGGACAAAGGTTTTGGAGGCAGTGCATAAACGTGATTGACATAACATGAGGTCATACTAATTTTTTTTTTACTTTTGAGTATTTAGTACAAAAATGTCAGATTCAGGGTGTTTACATACTGCATTTGCATACTCATGAGCCATGCTAGCCAGCAAAATCCGACCCCTTGGCCTCTACAAGCATTTTTACAATCCATCGAAAGATTAAGAATCATTACAAATGTTAGCTATCCAAATATTTGAGAAATAAAGAAAATATTTGAATGGTGTGGCAGGAGCTAAGCCCTAAAACCTAGAAAAACATTATTTGCAAAAAGATCCAAACACAGGAAGAGACGCGGGACCCTGTGGACCCTAGAACACTGACACACACACACACACACACACACACACATGCGCGCACGCAAGAGTATTAATAACATCCTTTTTAAAATTCATCTGCAGAGATACAAGGCCAGAATAACCCAGATTCATAGGGAGAAAGTGATGAGGAGGTAACAGAAAGCAAGAGCGGGTGAGAAGAAGTGACAGAGAGAGCGACATCAACGGATCTCGCTGAACTAAGTTTCCCTCATTCAGCTGAGACATGCTACACTCTAAACACTGATATTTATATTTATGAAGGACTGTTACAACAGAGAGGGAAAGGAAGAAACACGTCATGTTTTAGTTTTGGACCCGTTTACCCCTGCTGGTAGATGCTGTAACTACAACATTCTGCGTCTTTCTCCATTCAGAAATCGCCATTAGTGTTACTTAGTGTTATTTATAAACTATTGTAGTATTCATTTATATCTGAGATGAGCTCTTTTTTGTATGTTTTCGATTTCTGTTCCATCTTTAGTTTAGATTTCAATAAATTACGTTACATGCTTTATGTCCTTTTTTCATAAATTTTTTTATTCATTTATTTACTTTTTTTAGTCATCTTAAACTTATTTTATTTCAGTCACTCAATTATGTTTGTAAGGTTCGTCATAAAATGTGTCATTTTACATCATCTTATTTAAAGGTTTCAATGCAATTAACAATAACAAAAAAAATAGCCATTAGCCATTATGCAATACTTAAAAACGTGAAAAAATAACAACAAAGTTGTAATTAAAAGAGAGCCGTTTCCATCTTTGTGGGGTGATCTTTAAAGTGTGAAAGGGACTGATTTTCCCTTGCCTGCTGGCTTTGACGTCACGCACCTCAAGATAGTCGCTATAGTGAAGGGTATGTAATTTCCCTACGGCTCCAGAATGATTAGTCACATGACATTTATGGTTCTGACGATTCACTCAAGAAAAAAAAAATGGAGGTCAAGTACTTCTGTGTAAGTCCTGTGACAGCTGAGAAACCAGCACTGAGGTTAATAGAAGTATTCATATAAATAATTTTAATGTATCGAAATATATAAATGTGAAACAAAGCCCTTTATAGTGAGGGTGAGCTGGGCATCGTAAAACTTTCATTTTGACTTTATGTGCGCTCGGTTAATGTGGCACTGAGTCATCGATGATGTCACATGCAGCAGCGAGCTGTAAAGCATGAAATACTCGCTGTTCATGACTCAGCAGGGAATTGTGGGAAATGGAGTCATACGTCCGCGATGCTCTGAAGCCACAAAGCTAAAATAAATATATATCAATAAGGGAAACTTGTTCTACTAGAGAATTAACCGATGACAGGATAATGACGGCGAGATACACACAGGTCTTTGACCACCTCGATTTTCTGTCCCTCTGTATCTTTCACACACACACACACACACACACACACACACATATATACAAACAGTAAGAAAGTGAATGTTTGCTAGAGCAAAATACAGGCAAAACACAACACTATGGCGCTGCTTGTGTTAGGATGCCGTGTGTGTGTGTGTGTGTGTGTGTGTGTGTGTTCGTGTGTGTGTGGTGTGAGTGGGCGGGGCACACTGAAGGTGTCATCCATTACCATCTGTTCAATTACATCACTGTTATCAAAGCCAGCCAATCAGATCAAGCTGCTCAGTCACGCTTCACTGGTTCCTCAGCCACAGCACACACACACACACCCCTAAACATGACCAAAACCCTTAACAAAGCTGGGCACCAAGACCGACATTGTGTTTACATGCCCTAGGATGTGTTCTCACATAATTAGCCGTCATTTAGCATTAACACACACACGTACACCTGAGGCATACAGACAGACACACACACACACACACACACACACACACACACCTGAGACGTACGAACGCTGATACACCCGAGACGTAGACGCGTAAACACACACACACCTGAGACATATGTACAAGCACTCACATTTCTGAAATAGTGACACGTACACACACCCCTGAGATACCAACACAAACACAAACACACACATAAACACGCAGAGGACAGCGTGACAGTGGTGCACAGCAGCAACGAAGCTATTTAGTCCGAGATGTCAAAAAAATATAAATAGAAAATTATGCTGATTATTATTATCTTTTGAAAGCTGTTGCATCTCAGACCAGACAATTCAGTCTGTTCACTTATAAAATCAAAAGCACACTTCACATGATTTGAGGCGTCATTTATGTCTGTATAACCTATGCATGGGATTAAATAAATAAAAACAAACAAACAATTACATCAATGCTGCTGATTATTATCGTAGTAAGAACCTTAAAATCAGCCTTAACATCAACAACAAACTCTTAACAGCTATTAAGAATGTAAAGAGGGTCGGTTCTGATTCACATTGACTTCAGTTTATCTGCAAAATTGTATTGCCATGTTTTTCTAGTAAAATAGCACCCTCGCTTTCTTCTCTTTCATCTACAAGCTGCAGAACATAATGTGTTTTTCTAAGTCCTAGGTTGCAGCTAATAAATAAGTCTAGTACCACCTGGACTCTGAACAGTTTTAACAGAAACCTCTCAATGTTGCAGAGCCACACACAACTATATAGACAGCACTGTGTCCTAACCATGCTGCACCACAATATATATTACCCACGAAACATGTTCTGATCATTGCGTCGTGTCCTACAGTCTTTCTGCTTTTAGCGTAAACAGGAAAATTCCTCATCGCTGGAAACTAGTTGTGCTGTGTCTAGTTAGGTTGTAACTAAAGTACTACTCGCTAAAAACAACAACAAGTGTGCACTAAAATGTTCCATTTCTTACAATGGTTTACAGGGATGAGGTTAAATAAGGTATTTGCACTACAATGAGTGTGGTTATATAAGCATACATAACTCCTCATTCCCTTTCTCTTTCTTCCTTGGTGTTATGTTATGTTTTCTATTCTTTCCATCCGTTCCCGATGTCCTGAAAGAAGACTGCTCACAAACATTTAGACTACAGGACCAGGAGATAAGGTCACAGTCCAGTTATTTTAAGAAACAGACATCAGTCACTATGGAGTTCAAAGCATGTCTGTTTAATATTGGTCATCAACACACACACACACACACACACACACACACACACGGGTAGGTGCCAGAGAATGAGGGATTCCAGAGAGATGGCAGTGAGATTGTAGCTTAGACTCAAACACATCCACCATGAAATTTAAACACACTTTCATCAAACCTACACGTGCGTCACATTTTTGTGTCGAAAATGTGTTACTACACAGATTTTTGGAGTTCAAACAATAAAAGAAAGCAGTATAGTTTAATGTCCAATTCATTCTAATTACATGTTTTGCCTGTTTTATCGAAGCCAGTTGAAAATCTGAAGTTCGACTGCTTAGAAAAGTACATGATTTGATTTATCATGGCTATAGCACGAACATGTAGAATGGACTTTAAACGGGTCATATGATGTGACTTCAAGTTTCTCTTTCACATTACAAGTTATTATATAAGTTGCAAAGACTAAAGCCTCAAAACCAAAGAGATGCTCTTTATAAAAGTTATGACTAGTCCACACCCCCCTAAAATGGCTCGTTTAAACACGCCCCCACATCTCTAAGTCACTGTGTGGGTTTATTTTCATAACGCTGCCCAAATGTATATGCAAAGAAAGAACGCAGAATATTATTCTTGCTATAGTGTTTCTGTGGGCGTCATGTTCTGGAGATGCTGTGTTTCATTGTAAAAGTAAAACTATTTTGTAGTTTTCTGCTTAAAAGAGATGACACAACTAGACATCGGTGATTAAGCACACTGCGAAAAATACTTTTCTAGCCAATATTTTTTGTCTTGTTTACATCCAAAATATCTAAAAAATCTTAAATCAAGAAGGATTTGAGAAGGATCTTGATTTGAGGAAAAACAAGTCAAAATTAAGTTACTTGAAACAAGCAAAGTAATCAGCAAAAGGTTATTTAATTTTGACTTGTTTTTTCAGAATTATTACACATTTTGGTTGAAAAATCTAGAAAAGTATTTTTTTTTTCAGTGTAGTTTTTAGGACACAAGGGAGCCTATCCTAGCTGTGCACAGAGGCTATAAAACAATTTCAACTTTCCAAGGACACTCTGGCACTTCTGACTCGCAACCTGTAAGTAAGTTACATTTTCATATTAAAAGAATCTGCTACTTACTATTCAAACGTGCGTTTTGAGCACTGTTGAGTAGTGCTTGTTGTTTGTCGTTTCTCCAATCACAAATGCAGACATGGTAATGTTTACGATGTGCTATGCAACAAGTCTTTTTAAAATCAGTGATTATGTCCCCACTGGATGTAACAAATGCCTCGTTTGAAATGTCTATTTTTTTTTTTTGTGTCATAACGCTGGGATATGGCATCACTTTATGGTAAAATTTCCATCACATGCTTGAGGTATTTGGCCAATGGCAATGCATTGGAGAGCTGCCATACATCGCTCCTCAGAATGATGAGCTTTGTAAAAATCTATGCATTTCAGAAAGGCGGGGCATAAGAGAAGAAATAATAATGTACAGTAATAACGTGTTTTTTAAACCACATGAATAAACTGCATCCAAATACACAACAAACCGCAAACAAATACACATAATAATGTTCTTGTTAGTAACATCCTATGACCCTTACATTAGAATTACTTAGCATGTAAATGTTTCAACAACTCTAAAAGTTTAGTTCAGTAGTCAGAATGCAACAAAATAATGTCAAGTGACTTTGCCTCAACTGCCAGATTACAACAAAATGACAGAATTACAGGAAGAAGTGCCTTTTCATAAAATTACAGTAAAGTTAGTGTCATATCTTATACTAGCAAGAGTCAAACTATTGTTTTTACAGTTTAAATCATTTATTCTTTGACAGTTTTTCAAATAGTCGCCAGCCAACTGGCCAGGAACTCTGCGTTTACTAGCCAAAGACAATTTTTACTCACATTTGGCACTTGGCGAGTGTTAATTTTAGACCCTATACTTAATCATTTTTGTTTATTTGATGCCCCATGGCTTAACAGGACTTTATATGAACTACTGCTTTCACAATAAAAAAAGACCCAAAAACTGGAATGGAAACTGGAAAATTGGCGCTTGATCCTGAACTGAACTTGATTCCAACCCAAACCACAAATCTGCGTTCACAGACTGCTTCATATATATTGGACACATATAGGCATGCCGTCATGAGGCCTTCATACGCTGAGCAAAATGTTCCGTCGTGATGCAGTCTGGCCTGTTTAAATCCAACCGAAGTGCAGCTGGTTTTCATGGAATTCGATGCTTCTAGAAGGAAAGTCAAGACATGAATGAGAGTCCCGGAATTCTGAACTGGAATTTGGCCCAGAGTACGCAGAGGGATTCGGTAATCTCCGTCACGAAAAGAGCCTCGCAGCACAAACCCCACTGGTCCAGATTAACGCTGCGTTTAACTCGGAGCATTAATGCTGATCCGTACAGCCGCGTTTCTCTCCTAACCCTCACACGCTCACATTCAGAGCGACTTTATCTCATCTTCATATCTCTCGTTCTGTCTGTGCTTTCTCCCTTTTTCTCTTAATTTATGCCTGTGTGTGTAACAGCTAAATATGAACTCTCTTTAATAATGTATAACTTACTGAATAATATATAACTCATCAGACCATCTCTTTTGCTCTCTCTCTCTCTCTCTCTCTTCTCTCCTTCCTCCACTGCCAATATCACTCCATCTCTCTCCTCTTTAGCGGTTTCATCCAAATCATGCACCCTGCCTTTCCTGTCTTTTTCTAAACATCCTTCCCCTCTTCTCTTCTGTATTTAGAAGGGCAAGAGGTGCTCTGCGAAGGTGGCAATATCTAAAGTTTTGATTGGATAAAATCATATGCCTGTTGTTGGCCCTGAAAGTCTGAGGTGAAACTGACTACGTTCCAAATCACAGAATCACTTAAAAATGCAGTTTAGTACACCAATCAAACCATTAAATAATCAGTACTAAACATCACATACATTTAAAGTCACTATCAGCTTTCAAATACTACGGTTTCTTGAGTTCTGATTTAATTGTCATTCTACAGCTTTCCCTGCAATGACAAAGAAAAGGGGGGAAAGCTGCAGTTGATAGGGTAATAATAGACATAATTCTTAAACAAATGAGAAAACAAAGCATTTGGAAGCAGAGTTTAGGCTTCCTGCAGAGTTTAGCCTCAATCCTAATCAAACACACATGAACAAGCCGATTTAGGTCTTCAGGATTACATGAAAGTTACAAATCGGTGAGTTTGATTAAGCTTGAAGCTTTTTGAAGAAGAAGAATTTTGCAAGAAAGTGGACATTAGTCAGTTAGACAAGAGAAGGCATTGGTTACCTGCTGCAATGGACAGTATTTAATCCTACTAGTATGAACAGGACAAATTTGAGTCACTTTTATGTAAAACAGCTGTCTGAAACACTGACTTTGTGAATACAGCTTCCAAATTCCTGAAAAGTACATTCCTTTACTCGTACTTGTAAGTAAAGTCAAGAAGGTATTTCATGACTCACAGCAGGCATGCAGGTAAGCACTGTCCTTAAGTGCTGATGAATAAATACCCAAAAATTAAAACTGTTGTCAAATAATAAAATCCTTATTTTAATATTCTTCATGCACAAAATGTATTGTATGTAAAATTAAAAGTTAAGTCACTTGGACTATATTGATGATGTCTGTACTATCTTTCTGGGCCTTGAACGTGTCAGTTGCCATGCTGTCCACGCACTGTCAGAAAGATCTCGGATTTCATTAAAAATATCTTAATTTGTGTTACGAAGATAAACGAAGGCCTTACAGGTTTGGAACAAGTAATTAATGACAGAATTTTCATTTTTAGGTGAACTATCCCTTTTAAGACCCGTTCGCACCATGAACTATATTTTAATTCCATTTAAAACAAGGTTTTAATTTTCATTCTGTGAGAATGAGAAACTCCACAACGCAACTATAATGATAATGACACAATGGAATGTTTATACTGGAATCAGTTTTAGGACAATTTTTTTGTCCCGCGATTATGACCGATAAAAACTCTGACTGGCAATCAGAATGCGCCCGGCCACCTTAAACAAGTTTAAGCATTTAAAGCAGTAAAGAACTTGCATAAACAGATGTGTGTGAACACAAATATAGTTATCAGAAGTTAATGCTTTGTTGACTTCATACTCGACAAGCTTGCAGCTCTCCAGTAACTTTCCAAATGATGGCTCCCCAGCAACTCTCTTTATATCCCATGCTCTCATGGGATATAAAGTATCCACTGTTTGTACTTCTGAATCTTATCTTCTGAATCTTCTAGTCCTGGCACTGTCCGCCCATAGTTTCCTTAAAATGTCGTAATCATGCTAAATATTCGAAATCCTGCTCAAACGCACTGCTGCTTGCAAACTGTGTAGAAGTGAAGTGCGAGTATTTGGCCACCTGTAACAGGACTGTAACAAGAACTGGGTTGAGCTGACCTAAACTCTTTTGAGTTCTGAGATGTTATTAGCCGGTTTAACAGTCATCATCACACACAGGCACTCACGGCAGCACTCTGGAGGGCTAAAATAGAGAGAGAAGCAGAAAAAAAAGATCGAATATGTAATTGGGTTCACGTCTTTTCTTCAGGAGTGCATGAGTAGCTCTAATCTTCCTCCACTGCCCTAAACCAAGATTAGACAGACTCCTGAGACCACTACCTTCTCTCTTTCCCTCTCTCGTTCTCTCGTTTCATTCCAGCGCTCTGTTCTTCACCCAATCTGAAATAATTAACTGCTATAAGTGAAATTAATTACGTTAATTAGAACAGTCGAGTTATTTTGGGGTCCAAGAAGACGAAGAGGAAGGTTTGGGACCGCATTGACCCTTCTGCTCACCTTGTGAATATATATGTGTGTGTGTGTGTGTGTGTGAAGGGAAAGGTAAAAGGTCACATGAAAATGGGAGAAATGAGGTTGTGGAAAAAACTCCTAGTCATTTCTGATCATAAAAAAGGGTGATTCAAGCCTTTGCGGGGAAACTATGGGCCGTCTTTCCTCTGATATAACCCTCGGAAATGGCTCTTCCAGGATTTATTTCACAGAAAGGGTCAGATGGTTCTTTGAAAAACTACTTAGAGGAAGGTTCATCTATAAAATAAAAACTGACTGCCAGACTCACAGAGACGCCATCATTGACATCTGTTTCGCACACAAACCGCAGACAGGCACAGAGTCAAAAGCAACAGTGAAAGGAAAGCACAACAGAAAAAAAAAAGTGTGAGCTTGATAATTTTTCATCTCTGCCTGAAATGACTTCTCTCTTGACCCTGAAGAGTCTTACCTCATTTCTCTAAGCCAGAACATTAGATGAAAGCCTAAGGGCTGCTTAAGGGTACAATGACAGGAGAAGCAAAGCAAACTTCGGTCAGGCTATAGAGCCCAGAGTCCTGCGTGTCTGATGCCACTGCTGCTTCACACACGCTGCTGTTTTAAATGCAGCATTAAACAGCATTTACAAGACATTTAAATAATGTTATCTGTGACTGAAGCAAATTCAATATTTAGCATAAAATAAAACCTAAATTCACTCGAAGTGACACGACAGACTTCTCTAATCTCCATTTAGTCCACTAATGCTCCACCACTTCCTTGCAAAAGACTGCAAGCTAACATTCAGCTCTGCCTCCAACAACTGAAATAATGGAACTAAGCACCAGAATAACTCCTATGGAGACAAATATAGACAAAATGATACTTTATTGAATAACTAATTCTTCATTTAGTTTGTTTTGAAGACACAAATATCTTGGATAAGATATAGGAACAATAGAAATAGGATATAGGAATAGTCCAATCAAAATAGTGGCCCCCGAACTACCTGTGTGAGTTCATAATGCATAATATATTTTAATTTCAGCAAACGCGATGTACAGAAATTAGATTAACTGAGCACAAAAAAATTAATTTAATTAAACATTTTTAAGTCATCCAAAATATTACGTATTAAATATAGCATAACATAATAGTGTAAAATAAGATATTTTTATGGAATAATGCGCAATAAGACAATGCTTTGCTAAAACAGAGCAAAGAGGAAAACGGATTTAATGTTGACTTTAAAAAAGCTGAAAATGAAACAACTCTTGAATATTCAGGACAATCCAAGGGTATGCTGGGAAAGACATTTGCATCATTAGAATGATTTTACAAGCAGGACCAGTGTGTTCCTTGCAGGTAAGGGGGCCCAAAGACCCTCAGCACCATCTGCCTGAGACATCAACCGCTCTAAGGTCAGAACCTACATGTCTCGTATCCCATTTTACAAGACCACTGCTGAGATTTAGGGATAAAAGATAACACTTAAAATGAAGCAGTACATTTCTGAGAGAAAGCAGAGAGGTTTATCATGAGATTACACCCGCAAAGCTGCTTGGCGCCTCCAAAAGGTGAGCAGGATACTGATAGAGTGAAAGCTGAAGCTGACAATAGGAAAATGAATCTGCACCTCTCTCTCTCTTATTCATATTCCTGTAGTGTGCTCCCTCTTGCTCCCTGTGCTTATAGTGAGTCTGAACCAGGCCGGTCCTCCATCTCTCTCATGCTGGCATCGAGACAGGAGAGCCCACAGTGTATCTGTAATGAATACAAATCCCAATACATTACTTCTGGCTGCAGCCCAGCCCCAGCGCTCAACCACTTCCTGTTCCCCTGTGATCAAACTGCAGACTGTATTAATCAGAGGTGTTAAACTGAGGTTTGTGTCCTGTTGGAATGTGCAACTGGATCCCTCATCAGAACGGAGACATCCAATATGGCTCAAATACAATAGGGTGAGTTATTTATCTGTTCTGGACAGAATTTTGGTTCCGAGTTAAAAGAGAACGAGCCAACCAGACATTTACGACATGCCTTGGTATTTAGGCTCATGACGGCAGCAATGATCCACTGCAACTCCAAAAAGAAGAGGAAAAAAAGGTCACAAACTAGAGCAGACTGAACAGGATCTCCAAATGTTCTCAAAACCTCAACAATGGATTTCTAAAAGCTCAAAACTGATTAGGTCATCTGAATAGTTTATCTTAAAACGCTATTCACAAGAAAAGCTTATGAGCAACAGTCCTGCAATGTCACTGTAAAAAAAATTTAAAAAATAATAATGTTAGCATAAATAGCATTCACGTGAAAGTATGACCGTACTGTACCCTCAAAACTTTAGAATAATTTAATTTATTGTAAAATAAAACTCTAAATAATAATTAAATTATTTGAATTTAATTAAATTTAATTTAA
>NC_056702.1:9744940-9756069 GCF_018831695.1 Puntigrus tetrazona | reverse complement strand
TATAAAAAAAAAACTAAAAGTCTGCTGGCTCTCAGGTGAGCTCAAGCCATGCAGCTGCGGGGGGGGCGGGGCTTCGGGCTCATCGGTTGTTCGAGCTCCTCGATTACTCTTCCTGTGCGCGCGCGAGCTCGGCGATCAGCTCGTGCTGTCTTGTTGTCAGCGCAAACATGGCGAGAGCGGCAGCCGACGAGGAGTTAGATAAGTGAAATAAAGCGATGTATTCGTGTTTTACCAGTTCGTAGGTCACTGAAACCATACACCAGGAGACCGGGACGCGAAGTAAAGCGTTCCAGTCCCGTTTTACAGAGTTGAATCTCGTTTTAAAAGGCATTTTTAGGATTTGTGCGGTATTTTAAGTGCAGGTAGGTAAGTTTCACTCCTGTCCGATTTATAACAGGGCAGCAGCGGCTAACCAAGGCCTCGGTTATTCCATTTGTAAACGTGTGGAGGCATGAACTATTCAATTATTAGTTGCAAGCAAAAGCATTATTATTGTTCATACGCTGTTGGGGATTTGAACAAGCAGCTATCCCGCAGCACCAAACTTCTTGTGCTACGGACAGAGGCGCGCTATTATTGTACTACCCGCGATGAAAGAGGGACTCGAACCAAATCTAAGAGCCATAATAAAATGCAGACTTGCTGGTGGGCTCTTGAAGCAACTTGCATGTGAACACTTTGTCGAGTTTGGCACGGGCTGCACACATTTGCTTTGGAATACATAGTTTATTTCATTCCCTCACTTAAGCCTTATTTATTGTATTGATCTTTAAATGTATACACTGTGCAATCATATGCAGCTCTAACGTATTTAATTTGTTTCGACATACATTCCTGATTTATTTAGATGTTAATTAACGTTCGCAGCTCAGATTTTTGTATTTAATAAACTTAAACGGGCTTGCCTTTCATAAAAAATGCGAACGTGTGCCCGTTGTGCTTCACCCAAAAACAAAAATTCTGCTAGTAAACCCATAAGGCCTTCATTCATCTTCAGAACACACATTAAAATTATTTATGTAATCTGAGAGGTCCCCTGCATAGACAGCAAAACAATAGACATGTTAAAAGTTCAAGTAAATAGTCCGTATCATGTGACATCAACTGTAAGGTTATGAAGCTGCAAGAATTTTTGCGTGTGTGTGCAAAGAAAAACAAAACATTATCTTTCGTGTTAGTCTTGAATGTGCATTCACAAGAGCGCCATAGTTTATGTGCATGCATCCCCTTACTTGCTAGTAAACTAGACTAAATAAAATATAGTTTAGCTTAAATATAAAGTCAGTTTGGATTTTTGTAGGTACAGCTTTTGATCATAAATGGGACGTATAAGACAAAATGACTATGTATGCAGAAAGAGCCTTTTACAAAATAAAATTTAAATATAATTGAGATGAAGTATTTGAAATACCCCCAATGGTCTATTATGAGACTGCCGCATGTGAACGCTTGCTTTTCAGCCTTGCAGTAGTTGGAATTAAACAATTAAATCTGAATGTTTCAGTAAACGGTAATCTTTTATTTAAAGAACAGGACTGGAGCCATGACTGCAAGCACTGGTGGAGGCGGGAGCTGTTTATCTATGAGTCTGTCGGCCCTAAAGAGACTCGACCCTTACATCAGCAGCATCACGGACCTGGCCAGCCAAGTAGCACTTTACACCTTCAACAACACCACTAATGAATGGGTACACCATCACATCGGCACATTTAATAACAATCAATGCTAGTTTATTTTTCATTTGAGTTCATAAGTTAGGATATAAATACGTAAATGCGTTTGTGCTCTGCAGGAAAAGACAGACGTGGAGGGAACTCTGTTTGTGTATAACAGGTTCGTACGTTTTCGACAGCAGCACTGCGCGCATATGCCTTGAATCAGAACCCTAGAGATCTAAAGCTGTTCTTGGGGTCACAAAAATAAATTTCTCAGCCTTCTGATATAGCACTGTACACTTGACTGCACTAACGCCGCAAAACACCTACTCACAGTTGGTTAGGTCCATCAGACTCATAAGCTTTAGTTTCCCACTCGTGTTGTGAGTTCTAATGTCAGTTTTCTGTGTATCAGGCTTGCCTCCCCCAGGCACGGCTTCACCATCCTGAATCGTTTGAGCATGGACAACCTGACCGAACCCATCACTAAAGACTTAGATTTCCAGCTGCAACATCCATTTCTCCTGTACAGGAACGCTCGCTGTAAGTCACTCTCTTTGTGAAAAACTCAGGGCTCATATAGCTGTATAATATAACGCATAGCTAAAGGTATGCAGATGTCAATGTGTTACAATGTCTCAATGTACATTGCACATTTATATTACATTTTGCACGTTTTTATCGAAAGCGCTTACATTGCATTTTTTGACAAATTCATGCATTTCCTGTAAATCAGCCTATGGCCGCGGTGTTGTTAGCAGCATGCTCCAATGCTTTAGCTACAGATGAACTAGCATTACTCTTCGTTTAGGGAAATTTTAAAATCTGATGTTCAGCCCATGAAGATAATATACATTTTTCTTGTTTACATCCATCTCATGCTTAGTTGAACAAGCAAGCCTTTGGAAGTAAACTTCACTGACAGTAAGTGCAAGTAGATGCACATGGATCTTTCTTTCGAAGGGCTGAGATCACTCAAACGTCCACACACGGATGGTGCACTTTGGTCAAATGTTTTGGACCCCATTTGGGTGTACACTTGGCATAGGGTGTCAGACGAATTGCTTAAAACGGATGTTAATACCAGCCCAGGCAGTACAGGGTGAGCATCCATCCAAAAGGTGAAGAACTTAACAGCAGTAGATGTTTGTCTGAATTGAGAGAGCTGTCAGACTGGCGTCTGTGTGTGTGTGTGTGTGTGAGAGAGATCAGAGATCCCTGGCAGACGTGCCTGCATAAGAGGCCACAGAGCCACAGTGCCTTATATGGTGCAGAGAAGTATGTGTGTTTCTCTTCCAGTTTCCTGCCAGCATCACAGACCCGACCAGCCAATCCTGATTAGATAACAAGCCTCTCTTATAAGCACACATGCACAGGCTTCCAAGGAAATTCATGATAAAAAGACCTGCAAATAGAGTGCATGCGGAAAAGCCTTAAGTACTTCAGGCTGATTGAATGAATCGTCGTAGATCTGGATGTTTCAGCCAATCCTAAACTGATGTTTGGGCATTGTAGTGACAGTGAAAATCTGTGCTGCTGCTAACTGACTGATGGGAAAATCTATCCTGGCTGCTTCCAAATGTAGGTGAGAGTTTACTGGCCAACTATTCCAATGAATTACGTGCCACAGAGTGGATTTTTATTTCCAGTCAATCAAATTCACCACCTTAATTCTAGAATGCTATAAATGGTAGCCATAGTAGCAACATTTTCTAAATAGCTCTAAGTGTGTTGTTACTCATTCTGGGGTGTTCTAAAGAATTTGGTTACTATGGTGACACAATAGTGTACAGCACTGCAATTTCTACAACACAATGAAATTAACACAAAATAATGGGGAAAAACTGCATCCCAATATAAACAAGCAACTAGACAACAGGAAACACAACAGAATTAGTCCTATGAGTTGTGCTGTGGATATTTTGTTGTTTTATGGACTACTGGGCCACCATAGTTTACAGTCATTTATGTAGAATTTTTTAGGGGATGATGTCATTTTGTACCAATAATTAGCATCAGCTTGATTCATTAAATCAACATTCCAATTGGATTTTTCAGTTGACTCTTAAATTATTCCATAAAAAAAGAAGATCTGTGAGCAATAAATGTGTATGGTTCTTACCAAGTAGAACAAGAACATTATCAAGATAATCTTCACATATGAACACAACGTGATATTGAATTTTGAAATCTAAATACAATCCCCAGAAGAAATTAAATTTGGGCTATAAACTAACTATGCTATGATGGCATGATCTCAGAGTCACCGACAATACGCTTCAGACAGCTTTTCAATCTTAGAGTTTAGATAAGTTTGAAAGATGGCGAGTATAATCACAACGAAATTGTAAAAGTGCCCTAGTAAGCAAATAAGATTTACCGTTTTTGATACTGGTGCAACGTAATAATGTCCTGAAACATTTCCAGGACACTTAAAAGTTTCAAATCACAAGGAGGGTATTGCTTCTGTACTTGTTATAGAACACAACCCAAAAATATCTTGGGACCTTATTTCAGGCATTTGACCAAATCCCATTAAAAATAGCCCGTGATATTGGGAGAAAGGTTCCAGAAGTTCGCTGCCAGATTTTGAACTCGTTTCTGCCAGACTCTATTCTGCTTTCTAGATATGGCTCCTGTCCCTGGTTCAATGTCACTAAGGAAAATTATCCTGTTACATGAAACTAAATTTGGCGATTTATAGTACAGCTCTTCTCAATAAACCACATGATTTGAGGGACTGTTCATGTCTGTAGCACAAATTGTGCAGTGCAAGAGTTAGTTTGTTAATGGTTGAATACTTAGTAAGGGCAATAATAATGTCTTTACAAACACTATTAATAAGATTTCAGACAATGGGAAGTAAGAACTACACTGTCCATCTTAGACACTTCGCTCTTCCTCGTGTGCAGGGGGTGCTGGATTCCATCAGCTCCTCTCTTAAACAAACGCAGTGTTGTGATTGTGATTTGTGACTGTGTAGCTGGAGACTTTCAGCAGGACTCTTGCGTATACAAAGCTCTTACCTCCTGGCCGCACGAACGTGAAGCCCAGCTCTCTCTCCGACACCAGCTTCCCTTTGAACCGCACCTCCACTTCCTCCTCCAGCCGCTCATGTTTCAGCCTGCGCCGACTGAACAGCCCCCGCAGCATCTTTCTTCTCTCACTGAGATCTGAATCCTCGGCAGATTGAAGCTTTGGTCTGTTTGAAGTCGGTCAGAAGTTCACCGTCTCCTCACTGTGCGCGTGGATCCCACTCCATTCAGTAAAACATGCAGCGAACGCTTCTGCACTCTGTCTGACTCGAGCGAGGGTGTGTGGTTCGGGTCTCTGCTTTTCTTTTCTCTTTGTTGTGTTTTGCTAAGTTCAACTTCAAGAGTGCTCGCTGTGTCCTCTCATCCCTCTCTGTCCTTGTTCTCCTCCCCCTGCTCACTCTCTCTCTCAGAGTTGTGTTCTTCGGTTCCCAGGCAGTATTTTGTTTGGGTTTTTTCCCCAGGCACTGACCCGCGTGGTTCTCTCTGCTCTGAGACCAACCCACTCTCCTTCTCTCTCTCTCTCTCTCTTTTTTTTTGTTCACTCACCCTTGATTTTTGTTATCTCTCTTCTACTTCTGGAGGTGAATGGAACAGGTCCTGATCCAGCTGTCAGCACCAGGCTCTAAGTTTAGTTCACGAGGGCTCTACAGTCTGTACTTATCGCTGAAATCTCTATTAATTATTCCTAATACGGTTGCTCTTTAAAATGACCAGTGACTACAAGCATCTGAAGACTTCATCTTGGTCTTTAAAGACATTTTGGTGTCCTGGCACAGCATTTGGCTCTAGTTCTGTTTGGGCACTTGGGAGTTTGGACTCTGGGAAAGGAATTTCGGCATGAGTTGACTCTGTATATGTATGCATGTATGTATAATGGCTCTTTAAGTCCATGCATGCTGTCGGTTTTGGTAGTCCTTTTCCACTGCTAATTCTGATGCCGTGTTATGATCTTTATCTTTGATTAAATAATATTAATGTGTACTTTATATGTTGTTTTTTATTTTTTTTTTTGGCAGTGTCCATCTATGGCATCTGGTTCTACGATAAAGAAGACTGTCAGCGCATAGCGGAGCTCATGAAGAAGTGAGTTTTTCTCCTCCATCTGCAACTTAATTTTGGTTCTCATTTTAATTTAATTTAATGATTCCAGTTCCTTAATTCCCTTGATGAGTCTTCTAGTACTAGGAGTTAAAACATATTTGACATTTTAATGCTGTTATTTTCTCTAAAATGTGATTAGTAATTAAAAATTACATAATAAATTTGAGATTAATTCATTAGAAGAGTCTACTTGTAAGATTCATTACTTCCCGAATCAGGCTACACTTGTTCATGCTGCAACCAGTGAAGACAATGCAATCCAATCCCAATAGAACACACATGCCTAGGAGTTTCTAGTTATATGATTGGCTGGTTCAAGTGTGTTTAATTAAGCAGGAGCTAAACTCTGCCACAAGGTGGCTCCTCAGAAACGGGATTGGACACCCCTGATTTAGCAGTACTCAAAACATTTTATCTCATCACAATCAGTTCCAACAACAAGCTTACAATTCGTCTTTGTTATTTTGTTCTTTTTGTGGAAGAGGAAACATTAGAGCATTTTATTACTTTGTTCCATATGGCAGATATCCAAAAGCTGTTAACGAAACCAAGTCACTGCGATCTTTTGGTTTTCAATAGCTCTGACTTTCTTACAAACACAGGCTCACTCTTTTTTATGCTTGACAGTTTGGCAGGTCTGGAACAGCAGTTACAATCTCAAATGGCGATCGGCTCGGTCTCTCCGCGATCTGCAGAGCAGGGTGTGGATATAATGCAGATGCTCACTAAAGCACGAGATGACTATGATAAGGTGACGCGCATCTTAATATTGCCTTTTTTTTGTCTTGCACAAGTAATAAGGTACACTAGATGTCACCAGTGTACAGTACATTTCTACTACTTCCTTTCTTTTTAGGGAAAACTCTGCGAGCCGAAAGAAATTGGCAGTGGTGGCGTCATCTACGGAAACCCCCATCTGATCAAACCCATTCCCCTCAAACCAGCACAGGACACGCACATTCAGGGACACACGCAGCAGGTGTGAATACTCGACCTCAGTATGCTTGTGACGCAGCAGACATGATGTAAATGTAATATTTAAATATACAACTTTTACACTCTCTCAGGATACGGAGATGGACACGAAGCACCTCTCGGTTGTCACTTTGTTCAGTGCTCAGTCAAAACCGGACTCTGTCTCGCCGCAGCCCGCCACAGCTGTCAGCAGGCTGGGTCCCGCGCGGTCTGCGGTGGCCCGCTCGCTGTCATACGATGACCCTTCTCCAGCAGGTGGCGCCACGGTGTCCAACGCCCCCGCGCAGCACTGTCCAGCCATACACAAACTCATGTCCGGTTCACTGCTTCAGCCCCTGTCTGAATCTCCAGAGAGCCGCATGTGTGAAAACGGGGCCGTCCAGAACCAGATTGACCCGATACAAAAACTGCTAATGAGCCCTCTTCCTGTAGCGGGGACTCCAGGGATGCCTTCCTTACAGTTTAATCAGGGAGAAAGCGGGGTGGGGGCTAAAGCCTCGGGGCCGGTCCCAGCTCAGCATTTGCTCTATGTCCCGAATAAAGCGCCCCCTGCTGGAGCGGCAGGGAACGTGGTGTCGCCACATGAGCTTCTGCAGAGGCTCACATTGGTGCAGCAGGAGCAAGAGCTCCACCCTCATCAGGAGCTTCTCCAGCCCAGTCTGACCACCAGCAGCTCCAGCCTGAGCAAAACTAACTCCACACAGGTGAAATACATCTTTCTGTTCAGTTATTCTGATCCGTTGCCTTTATGTTCCTCTCAGATAAGCGGTTAGTCATCCTGCAGCTGTGTGTGTAACCTGTGATTTAATGTGTGGATGCAGGTGAGCTCACCTCAGCGTATCCCAGCAACTGTAGCCCCCACCATGCTCCTGTCACCCAGCATGTTCACCCAGACTAAAACCACAAGAGCAGAACCAGAACCAGCTGAAATCAGAGCACTTAGCAAGACTCAGCTGCAGGCCACGCTGCTGCACCTCATCAAGGTCGGAACCAAACACGTCCATCTCTATGATTCCAATGTTGATAATATGATTTAGAGATACATCAAGATTTTTGTTGCCAAAAAACATTTTGGGTTTTTGTGGTCAAGACCAAATATAGTTTTAGCACATTTAATTTTATGTAGTGATGTCAAACGATTAATCACATGCAAAATACAAGTTTTTTAAATTTATTTTTACTCAAAAAAAATATAGTAGAAATAGAAATACTTTAAAATGTGATTGATTGCACTTTGAAATGACCATGTTCTATTTTAGAATGTTTTAAACGTAACATGTTCAAAGCGGAATTATTACTCCAGTCTAGTAAAAGTATCGTTTTCTAAAATTATAAATGTCTCGATTGATGCATTATTGCAAAAATAAAAAATAAACAACACTGACCACAAGCTTTGAATTGTAGTGTGTATATATATATATATATATATATAGTCAGTTTGATTGTGTACCTAATGGGTTGTTTCTCTCTTTTTTGTGTTTCAGAATGATGCCTCTTTCCTGGACACAATCTATGAAGCATATGTCTCCCGTCTCGCAACAGACTCCAGCTCAAAACCTTTCTGAAGCATGTACTCGTACATAAAGCTGTCATGCTCCGAACCCATATCATCGTCCCATCTCAGGACCACCCTGCTATTCTGAATGTAGCATCCGAGAAGCTGAGCACCTCAGCACCAGATTCATAACAGGAAAACCAGTTTGATCTTCATACAGTCAATTAAATGATCTGAATGTCATATCAGCTTCGAATTTGCCGCTTGTACATACGGGGCAATCTTAAGCATTTTAGAATTTTCTGAAAGAAGAATTTTATGGATTTTACGTTTATTCTTTAGATAACGTGGCAAGAAAAGTGCTGTTTGTTAAAATCTGAGTTGAAAGACATTCTTCTTTTTGTCAAGGGATTTATGTTCTTGCATATCGAAACAGCCCCACAAAAAAAACATGACCCTAGCCTCAAATTTGATAGAAATAACATAATAAATTAAAAGATAAGGGAAACATGTCTTGATTTGTAGCATTTTCATATCTCAGCTGTCACAGGCAGAATTGCCCTCATCCCTTTACAAACCAGCAGAAATAGTTTATTAATGTTAGTCACACTTTAAAATGAAAATTGATTTTGTTTAAATATACAAACAAAAGTGTACATATACTATATATTCTATTTTTCTATGGTTCTGTTCTTATATCAAATTGCTGGAATATTTTTCAGTTCAGATTTGTTTATTGTTTTGTTTTGTTTTTTAAGAAAAAAAAATGTCATCAGTATTTCCCAAGTAGCTTGTCAAACTAAAAACAAGCTGACAATTTAATTTTCTTCCATTTGTTTTTCTTATTAAAGTAATTCCCCAACACCCCATATAGTGTGTGTTCTGCTTTTCTACTTGATAATATTAAAAGTTTGTGGTCAGGTAGTTTATTTACTTTATTTTTAAAGATATGACTGCTTTTATTAATCAAAAATTGCATTTGTCTGTTTAATAACATTTAAAAATGTTTTAAAATATTTCACTTTTCAATCAATTCTGTCGTTTTAAAATTTCTATTCATCAGATAGTCCTGGAAAATAAGTCCCCACAAAAAAAGTAATCATAATTAATTAAATTAATGCAAATACTACAAATGAATGCATACAAGACTTTCAAAAACATTAAAAAAAAAAAACTTTTATTGGTAGTATAACTTACATGCTTTTCTAACCATAAGAACACATTAGACTTTCAGTTAGGTTAAGAAACAAATAAAACCTAGCAGTTTTTATAGTGTGTGTAAATCTTTCTATTTTTGGACAGTTTATATCAACTAGCAAATGATGCTGTTCTCCACCAAATCTCAGTTTTGTTTTGCTTTACTGTTTTAATATCTTTAATCCCAAGGTTTGTTACCTGACGCACGAATGAAAATCATTATCCAGTAATTACTGACGACTGCAAAAATCGTTGTATTTGATTGGTCAAGAGCTGTGGGGACCCTGTTAATGAGAGATCCTGCAGGCGCACAGCATCTCCAGTTAATAACCGATTGTGTGGATTTATGAGCAGGCGGCTATCATAAGCATTAGTGCTGATGAACTCATCAATCTCAAATAAGAGCTTTAATCTAAATAAGCATGGCGGCAGCCGGAGTGGTGCCAGGGGTGCACGTGCTACGGTTACAGTACGTGTGTGTGTGCAGGGGTCGGCTGATTTCAGTGATTTATTCCACTCATACGCTGTCACATTACAACCCCATGGTTTGAATACGGGGAACAAGGGAGGATCGCATGCATGCGTGTTTCCTGTCAAGTGGTCATCATTGATTACGGATCGGTTTTAAGGCAGCATTTATGTTGGACGTCAGTAGAGTTTAGTTTCGTGACATTTACACAATGGAGAAGAGCTTAACACTAATACACAAGCATAAAATAACCTACAATAATTCACAAGTGTACGAGCCAGACACCTGGTTGAGAGACAGCGACAGTATTTATAAATAAATATGCTGAATATGATACATTTTGGGGTTTTTTTGCAGACTTTTAACAAATATGAGTAACACTTCACTATAAGGTTCATTACTTAACATGAACTAAGAAGGAGCAATACTTCTACAGCGTTTATTCGTTTTAGTTTATGCTAATTTCAGAATTTATTCATGCATTATTAGAAAAAAAAAATCACAAATTGTGTTTGTTAACAGTTCATTCACTGTGAACTGTATTTTCATTAAGATTAATGTAATGTAATGCATTGTTCAACGTTTGTTCATGATGTTAATATATTAACTAATATTAACAAATGGCACCTTATTATAAAGTGTTAAAGTTTCTGCTTAATATTTTTTGCTGTATTTTTTGATCAATTACACAGAACGGTATCTTTTATGACATTGAAATCATCTTTATTTATATACGCTTTTGATCGTTTTAAAGCATCCTTGTTGGAAAACAAATTTACGTCCATAATTATATCAATTTCAATTTAATCCTTAAAAAAAACCATTCTCTAAAGAAATAGTTTGCAATATGCTGAAAATCGTCCTCTCCTGCAGTATAAAACCACCTTCACAAGACTGAAACCCTCAGCTCAAACGCACACTCGCTGCAGGTGTGTATCTGTCTGGAGGACGGAAGCTGTTATCTACACTAACTGGGTCAGCGGGAAAAATCTAGAGCATGACATCTGGACACTGACACTCACAATCTAGCGTGTACTTGTTTTAGGGGAAAAGAATGCAGAGTGTTTTAACAGCTTAAAATAAAGCAGGATGCTGCAGTTCAGTCGTGTAGTTATTAAAATCATACTGCTGTTATTCAATTCAAATGAGATTTCACTGGCGGAGAGCTGATTGTTTAAAAAAAAAAAAAAAAGTGAAAGAGT
>NC_056702.1:9743611-9744840 GCF_018831695.1 Puntigrus tetrazona | reverse complement strand
ATAGTGAGATATATTTTGTGTAAAAGAAAATAAAATGAAGGCCATTTTTATATTATATTGTAGCATAATTTTTGTTGTACCCCTAACTGTCAAAGCACCAACAATTGTTTAGTGTTTAAATGTTAGAATTTGAAATGTTATTGACATATATTCACAATGTATTGTTTGACAGTTAAGGGGTAAAACAATATAATAATGATCTCTGTGGTCTTAAGTAAAATGTTCTCTTTCTGATTGGTTGTATATAACCTGGGCAGTATTGAGAGTTAGTATGAGATTCATCTTGTAACGCATGAAATTAAGATTCTGTTAGTCAATGAAGGTGTAATGTCGTGTAGCTTGAGGAAATGCGTTGTAAAAACAGCAACCTTTTTGACTGTACTTTTTTTTTTTTTTTATTGACAATGAAAAGTTGTTTGATCACCACATAGTTTTGACCAAAATACAATCAGTAATAAATAAAAAAAAATGGACACAAAATAAAATGATTCTCTGCGCGTGCAAAACAGGGACGTACAAACCGTCGAAGTGTCTGATATAACCAAAAGACGGGGAGGTGGAGGGCTGTACAACAGACGTCCCCCGCGTCTCGAACGGAAACATTTTTACACCAAAGTAAGTCACAGCAAGTAAGTCTACTTTCACTACGAGCTAAGCCTGTCCTTCAGCGGTTTGTTCGGACACTCTCCAAACGAGGCCAGCCTATCGGCAAACAGGCGTGGCGAGAGATTTGCGTTTCGTAGTCCAAGACGAGCGCTCCGGCGGTACATTTTGTGCTACTCATGACGGGAAACAATTGGCGTTTTACGTTCTTTTTTTTTTTTTTTTTTAACCAAACAATAAGAAAGGCATGTGTACGAAGTGAGAGAATATCCCAATTGCTCTATAATGCGACTTAGTGAAGGATCGATTGGCGAAAGTTTCAAATCATGTAATCATGTCAAGCGGATGAAAATAGGTCTAAAGGCTCCTCATCCGCTCGACATGGATGAATGGACATGGATTACGTGCTGTAAGAATTGTTTTTCTGTAGCGTCTTTCAGGAGTTTAGTTTCTTCCAATTCAATGTTAAATGACATTGCGAATGTTTTATGTAGTAGCTACCTGCTTTTCACGATCCAGTTTAAGAGGAATATTTTTGACATGTAGGCTAATATCCCAAAGGCCTGTGAAAGCCATTTCACCAAATCCTACAAATTTGACTCATTTGTTGAGTAGGTGTTTTTGTG
>NC_056702.1:9741270-9743558 GCF_018831695.1 Puntigrus tetrazona | reverse complement strand
TTCCAAAGTGTCTCCGGGGCGTAGGCGAAAAGTTAAAACAGCAGCATCGTTTAAAACCATGACGTTAAAGGACGCAATGTGCACAAACGTGTGATCTTTTTATACAGATGTGTGTATGCATATATATTTCTTTATATTTATGTCTTTATATATAAAACAGCTTTATTTATAGTGATTTACAGTTGAACCTACACATCCCCTGTAGAAGAAATACACAGTACTTAAGCCGAAGGAGCCGCGTGGCGTGAAAGACAGAAAGAGCGAGAGCACATCGGCGGACGCCCGGGTCGAGGCCTCGGCTCGTTCGGCCCCAGGCTCCTGGCCCTGTCCTCCGTGGCCTTCTGTTGTTCTCTTGGCAGTGTGTGTCGTCGCAATAGTTTGTTCAGGCCAACTTTAAGGTACGACTCTGAAAGAAGCAGGACAGAAGAGAAGATGAGATGTTGTTGTAGTCCATGTGTGTATGATTCAGGTAAGGCTTGTAGGGTAAGGTAAAGTTGTTTAGTAGAAGGTAAGCTGAGACAGTACACTTGTAGATTGTTAGAAGAGCAAGACAGTCTATCGGAAGGCATACCAAAATGTGCTTTTTGAAGTGAGGTGGGAAACTGTCCAGTCATTGCTTGGAGCAAGAATGTTGTGTGACGCAATGGCCATTCATTAGAGAAGGGCTGTCAGGCTAGCTGTTGGGTGGGAATGAAGGGTTTTGTTGGGCCAGCATTGTTTTGGTGCACCTGTTAAGAAGAAGAGCGGCTGCATTTTCTGATAAAGGGGTTTTTGCCAATTGAGTGAGTATTGTGGTTAGCCAAAGTTGGACAGCAGTCTAGATAGGTTTCCTTTTGCTGGGATGGGATTGGTTTCACTGTTCATTGAAAGAGCAGCTCCAAGGTTTGTTTTCATGCGAGTGTGTGTAAACTGTGCAGAGCTGCAGATGTGGCTTGTGATCTGATCATTTCATTTTTTTTTCAATTTTCTTTATTGAAAGTTTGTTTTACAGAAGATGAAACGGAGGAGAGATGCAGTGAAAAGGAGCATAGTTTAGCACAGAGTGAGACTCACAGCTTATAGTATTGATGTTGTCTCAGCAAGAGTAGGTCCTCACAGTGGAGCTGTCCAGACGCTGTACCGCCGACGGTCCAACTGCACGGAAACAGAGAGATGAAGTGAGGGATTTTTTTGGGGAGTCATTTGTCTGTATATGTAGTCAGATGTTGAAAATGGAAGTACAGGTGTGTATCCTGAAATTGAAGTCGACTGAATGTGGGCGATAGTGTGTTTTTGTAAAGACATTGAAGAGAGACACCTTGAAAGTCAGAATCTGCCTTTTGTTCTCTTCTTCTCTGTCTGTGTGTGTTAGAGAGAGGGGGAAAAGAGAGATGTGTGCAAGTAGTTTTGGGTGTATTAAAGGCTTTTTTTTAATGGCAGGTGGGATGACTTGTTTCCACTGTGCAGTATTGTATAGTACTTCAATTGTGAGTTGTTGCAAATTTTTGTTAGTTAGTAAGGGCATGTAGAACAGCAGAGGGTTCTGAAAGGGTGGAGCTAAACTCCAATGGTCAGTTTTTTTCAGTTGTTGTGCTCTACTGTCCGCGAGTTGGTCATGTTATACAATTAGAAAAAACACTGCTATTTTACATTCTCTTGCACACTAATGGAAATAAGTTGATACAGACAATAGTAGTTTGTCAATATTCCTTCTTGTGAAAGAGTCATTAATTGTAAGAGTTTAGAGCTTAGTTTAAAAGTCTGTGGTTTATTTGGCAAGAATGTTCCTATTTGAAAATGTACTGTGCTGATTTGGTCGCTCCAGGCAATCACTGTGCTTCTCTCTCCACTAAGAGCAACCTCAGGCTTGGCTAGTCCTTCTGTCAGGTGCTACTGGCTCTGATGTGTGTAGTTTTGGCTAAGCACAAAGTTATATGTAACTGTACGGTAGTGTAGTGCTGCACCATGCCTATCAAGTAAGGGTACCAATGCTAGAGGCAAGCTGGATCGGGCTGTTCTGTGGAAATGAGCCATTAGAGTTGATTTGTGAAAGTATGTATGCGTTTGTTGTCTTTGAGTAGCTGTGAGCAGAGTAGTCTTCAATCTCAATGAGTACAAAGGAACGTGTGGAAGGTGGAGCCCTGCCACGTCTGTGGAGTTTGCAGCATGCTTTGTTAATTATGTCTGATGGGGTTTAGTGGAAATGAGTGTTAGTAAGTGTGTGAGTGAGGTGTAGAAATGGTTATACATAGAGAAGTAGTAGATCCAGCCACACTGGGGTTAGATGTTGAAGGGGAACATGAACGAGA
>NC_056702.1:9722917-9741170 GCF_018831695.1 Puntigrus tetrazona | reverse complement strand
GCTTCAAATCTGACACTTAAGAAAGGATGGGACACACTGAGACCACTCAAGGGGGTACGAGCACACTGCACTGTGGGGACGGGGTCGGGAATGCCACACGGTTGGAGGCTCTGACGTGTCTGACCTTGAAACCAGTCCAAATACATGTCGTCAGGACTGTCGTCCATCGCCTCATACAGGACTACCCAGCAGCAGTCCAAAAGAAAAAACAACAACAACAGAAACACAGTCAACCCTGTGTGTACAGTATACATCCGTTACTTCTGTGTGAGCCTCTTGTGGTCAAGTCTGTGTATGTTAAAAGAACATCTATATAAAATTCTCTCATTACATACTGTATTTGCCTAAATATTTACTAATGGGATAGTTCACTCATTATACGCTCTTTTCTTATTTCTATTCATCTACTCCACATTGTTTTGGTCAATGTTTCAAAAACCCATTCAGTTACCACTAAGCCGCAATGCCGCTATCCCATGCCAAACATAGCACGCTTCTTTTTCACCTCTTAGGATGGTATTTGTGAATCTATCTGCGCGTCTCACCCTCTGGTGGCAGTCTGCGTGAGTGTGCGGAGGTGGCAGTGAGGCGAAAGCCGGCGGGCAGGGTCTCTGCTGAGCCGGGCATCATGCTGATCCCGTGGATGTCCCGGCGAGGAAACTGCCTCCTCCACGACGGTCCTCGGAAGTCCTTCTCGTCACACTGCCAATGATTTAGTCCAAAGTATTTTTTTAACATTACATTGTCTTGTTGCTTTAATTAATTACGTAACAATACGTACATGCCTCAACTCCAATTAGCTTTCCTCTACAATTATTTTTAGCTCATTCATGGTCAAAAATAACGGCACCCTTGGTAAATATGATCAAAAGGCGGCTGTGAAAATTAATCTGCATTATTAATCCTTTTGATATTTTATTTCAACAATTCTCAAAAATCGAAGCATTTCTCGATCAACTGACTAATTCTAATCTGACAGCGATGTTAGTTTTCTTCACTGGATGGCCTTCATATATCATGTTTTAACATATGTTATGTCCTGTAAGTGGACAGTTTTTTATTTCATTCTCAAAATCATCAGGCAAATTTCAAAATACATAACATCTGAATCACCTTGAAACTTTGAAGAAGAACAATAACAGAAACAACAGCCAAGGTTAAGGACCTAATTCTTGAATTAACTTTTGCCTCAAACTCCTAATCTGCTGCTTATTAATAGTAAGGTACTTCTTAAGTTTAGATATTGGGTCGGATTAGAGATGTAGCATATGCACTTTATAAGTACTAATAAACGGCCAATATGTTAATAATATTAATGCTAATAAACAGTTATTGGTGTTAGAGCCTTGTGGCAGGCAACTTGTGAAGGTTAAAAAGCTATTTTTTTTTTCACCAAGTGACTACTATTTCACTGTTTCTTTAGTAACAAGAAAATCTATATTTAAATCAATTTGCAGTTGAGGTTTTTTTTTTGTGTGGGAGCTATTGACGGAGAAAGTTGTATTCACAGTCCCTCATTTGTTTCCTTCACGACACTGGCTGCAGCATGTAGGTGGTGTCAGTGGTCAAACACTTGGAAGAGAACTACTGTTGACTGTTCGCTTCTATACGAAATGTAAGAAACTAGTGATTCACCTCATCTAATCGTCTCTCCGTTCCCAGCGCCAGCAGATTGTTGTACTCTCTTTCCAGAATTTGTCTAGCCTGAAGAAAAGAATGCATTCATTCACATGGACAAGTTACTGTTACCCAGTAAAAAACAAGTACACTTCCATAATGTAATTAAATGCAATTATTTTTGCACACTACTTTTGTACTTAACATACCAAAAATGATTCTTTAGAACTTAAAGATACACTTAAGACCATCTAAGTTGTACTCAATTGTGCTATTTTGTGACACCATGAATATGCACTTTTAACTTACTACCTTTGTACTTAATGTATTTAGTGCTTAGATACAAAATTAGTAAATGGAGCACTTTAATTACATTATGGAAGTGTACTTGTTTTTTTTTTCCACATTGAAAGCGATCAATGCAAGCACTCTTTACTTCGCTTTTTTTGACTGAAACAGCCTTAACTGTAAAGTGTGTGTGTGTGGGGACACATGGGCGGATGGGTACCTGAGTGTTTTGGTTGGGGATCTGCAGCAGTAGGGCCAGGCTGCTGTAGTCAAAGTTGTCGTCGAGTGCTATGAGCGCCCCGTGCACGCCGCTCTCTAACAGGATGTTGGCGTAGTCACGGAGACCGATGCTCTGGACCCAGCGAATCACGCGCTCGTTAGTCCACACCAGCACGTCTGTGTAAACATACACACACTTCGTTAGCTTCTCGCAGCCCTAGGAGCGTTTCCAAGAAGCTTCTGCTTACCTCTTATCTCATGCTGGCTGCTCTCTCTGCGTCTCTCTAGCTCCTTCCTGTCGTAGTTGAGCTTCTTTAGGCACATGATGCCGTACTGCAGACTGGTTCTAGTGCACATTTTAACCATACGTTCAAAGGCGGCGAGTTAGGATGATTTAATCCTATCAAAAGATTGTATAGCGATACTTGGAGACTACTGACCTGTGAAAGCTATCCACCATCTTTAAATGCACTCGGAGGTCTTTCTTGGTGAGGTGGTCCAGCATGCGTGCATCCACCAAACACTCCATGAAGTAGCTGCGGTACTGAGGTAGACCTAGACTGGGCAGCCACTCGTTCCCTATCCACTCGTGGTTCATGTCCCCGTATGCCAGCGTCTATGTGCACAAACAGTAATACTGTGAAACATTTACACGTTACATCTATTTTTAAACCAAATCCTTCCCAGGATGGCGAAGCTGAATTTCAATGTCACACTATATCGTTCAAATGTCATGCTAATTTTGTGCTCATTTATTATCACTGCAGTATAATCCATCCATCCATTGATAGTCTTTCTGGTACTCAAGTGCTGTGTTAAAGACTTGGATAACACACAAATGAAAACACAAGGATATTGTTAATATAGTCCATGTGACGTCTTAATTTGTGTTCTAAAGATGAACAAATGTCTTACAGGTTTGGAATTAATGAGCTGACTAACTAATGACTCTGGATGAACTATCCCTTTAGCAAGTGTATGTTATAGCTAAGCTTTTTTAAAATCCATAGTAAATCATTCATTAATGTGTGTTTTCTGTAAGAAATGAATTGAAATGCAGCTCTGTGGATTTCTCACCTGGGACCAGCTCCCCTCCTCTGACTCTGATTTCTGAGGAAGCACAAGAAAGTGAGTGCAGCTGTGCTACGTTTTGAAAATATGTACGTCTTTTAACTTTCAAACCATGTGTTTAGTTTTAAACGCTATACACAACAGCTCACACAGTGGATGAAAAACTTGAGTTCCTCAAGTTGAGTTGAATTCTGCATGCAACACCACACACAAACTACATCACATACACGACATGCGGCCATCTTCAGTGCACATGTGACACGTTTTCATTCCACGCTCCTTATACGCTGATGAGACTGAACCGTGATGAGGCTCAATGGAGAACAACGAGGCTACTTTTAGTCTCTTTTTACTGATTGCATTTGATTTGAATGTGAGAACTTTACATCTGTTCTGCCTCGTTTTTTTTCCAGAGCTGTTCGATTGAAAATTAGGGCTTCTATCACCACCGCACGGTCATAGCGCTAGATGTAACACGAGCACATATGAGTTGATTATTGAAGCTCAAATATATTCAGACATGAATTAATGAAATCTTCTTCTGCCCAGTTAGGAACTAGAGCTCACAGTCGACATGAAACCGCGTTCGTAACTCATTTTACTTTTGTAAATTCGTTTTTTGGATAGTCAATAACATATATTCCAACTTTAACTTTTATTTTGTTGTTGCTTTTTGCCTTTGACTGTTAAAGGAAAATCAATTCAGAACAAAAGCCACTTAGTAACATCCTAATAAAGTAAATGAGGGATGATTTCGATTTCATGTCGACTTTCTGTTTCTGTGAAAGCAAAATATGCAATCAAAGGATTATGTGGGGGGGAAAAAACAACAACAACCCTAGTTTGGTTAGAGTTAAAAAGAATGAAGTGACTGACCGTTTTGGAGGGGGCGGCAAGGGTCTCCATTTCCTCGTGGGTTACCCACACATTACCCGACGGCTATGTGGGCGGCCCCAGAGATGAATCCGACAGGAAGGGCAAGCAGTGTTAAAGAAGAAGAGCAGCAGCACTGTAAGCCAATAGTGTTACAGCATCACAGTCAGATCATTAGCAAGGCCCGCCCACAGAGTCAAAGGCCTGAGATAAACATGCATACAGAGAGCACAAGCACACTGAATGCACATCAGGGGAGACAAAGTTGCGTCCCAAATGGCTCACTTAAACACTGCGTATTTATGCACTATGTACCAATCTGCGTAGTCTAAGAAAGGTATATGGTTATTTTGTCATTAAACATGGGTATCTGATAGCCCCTCCCCTTTGCTACAAAACAGCATAGAATAAACAGTGCATAAATACATAGAATGGGATGCACCTAAAATGACGGAAAAGGAACCGCTGCTGAAGTCCACAACTTCAGAAGAGCAAAATGAGCTGCATACACACTGTGCAATTTTTTGTTCCGTTTTTTTTTCATGTTTAAACAAAAAAAGTGAGATGCAATGTTTTTATCCCAGATCAAAATAAGTCTGGACTTATTTGTCCAGGTGTGGACAAAATTGTCCAGTGTGCGCCACACTTTGTGTAGTTAGTAGTTTATCGGGAGATGCTTTGGGAAGGAGTGCATAAGAATAACTTTCAGAAAGAAAAAAGAAAAACATCAAATACACAAGCTGCAGTTTGACCGCTGGGATGTGCTGTGAATGCATCATTACAGGATACCATGCCAGATCAGCTGTCGAGTTTCCAGTTTCTCTGATCGATGCAAGACACTATCACCATGACGATGGAACAAAATAAAGCTGTGGATGGGTTGAAAATAGCTGATGACGACGATCCGGTTTAGTGGCTATGGGGACTGACACTTATAGCTAACTGGTGCCGCCCAGTAATTTGCCAAATAATGCAAGACTCCTTATGATGAAACCAATGGGCGGTTTTGTTTACAAATGTATGTTACTGAAAATCAATAGTTTGTGTGCGCGCACTCACGGTTCTAGATGTAGGAGGAGCTGAAGGGCTGGTGAGCGAGACCATCTCCTGGATGGCCAGGCGCAGTTTGAGGCGGTGCAGAGGATTGCTGATGCCGATCTCTCTCTGGATCTCCGTGTCCGACAGGGCCGACATGATGGCGCCGCTTTTTACGTTGGCACGACAAGCTGCGACATACCACGCTGGCATCCCTAGCCAAAGCTTTGAACACACACACATTGTAGCATGATTAAACACCTATATCAAAAAATGCAAGCACAATCAATGCATTATTGTGACTACAGTGTCTTCCAAACATAACCACTAGATGGCGCCATTGCTTTAGAGCTAATGAATTAAAAGCCAACAGACCCACAAACAAACAACTCTGGATGCTGGCAAAAATCACACATCTCCTTCTCTACTTCACATTCACTGATGCGAATTAAATTTTTCGAATCAAAAGCAGAAATTATTCGATAAACCGTTAATTAAAAAAAGAAAAATACCGCATCTTGGTAAACTCGTATCAGTTCCGGAAAACATTGCAGCCGTGTTACTTCAACCAAACACTTCAATTGCATCACTCTAGGAGACACTGATCTCAGCATGCGATGTGCAACTGTTGTGCTGTTGAGTCGATACAACTCAAGTCTTTATTTAGCTGCCATTGAAGAGCCCCGGAGCTACCTGGACCACGCAGTAAAGAATCTGTACTATTACATGGAAAAAACACAAAAATAATTCCCAGGAACCCACCCCAGGCCACCATTAATCACACATTTCCTCTGTGTCATTATGGCCAGTCTCCCATACAAGGATGTAATTAAAAATTTAACCGGGTATATGGTATATTTAACACTGGAAGACACCACAGCATAGGATTTGAAATCACTAGACATCATTACTTAGTGACTTTGCAAATGGTTACCGAGATTATATAGTGACTAATGATCTCACAGTATTCACTAGCCATATGTTTTGTGTCACTTTTTATATACATTTTTTTTTTTTACTTGGAAAAGAAAAAAGTACTGCCCACCTCTAACCACGCAACAACTGTAGGACCGTCCCACTGAGCAAAAGGTAACCCTTTTCTTCTGGCTTCTTCCAACAACTCGTGTCTAGAGAGAGAGAGCAGGTGACAGAGACAGAGCGAGACAAGAGAGGAAGACAGATAAGAAGAAAGACAGAACCAGCTTAGAGATAATCAACTGAACAGAGAGAGAGAGAGAGGGGCAAAGGGGCATGTAGAGAGAGAAAGTGAGATGCTTTATCTGTCTCTGCCAGGTTTCCTGTCCTTTAATGGCCACTATCTGTTTATCAGAGCAACATGGAACACTAAATGCGCAAGTTTCTTCTTAAAAGTTTCTTTTGTACCCGCTACTTTTCCATGTAATCTCTGTCCAAAGGTAACACTAAAAGCCAATATAATGCTCTGTTTGAGTTCACGTCACTCCGTAATTTAATTTAGGGCCTGCCTCGTCTCTTAAACGCAGTCTGGCTTTCTAAATCAAAGAGGGTAGGTTTTTCGGGTGGATGAAACGAAGGAAAGAAACTAAGCGAGTCGGTCACGCTGACACGCCAGCGAACTGAAACTTCCAGTTCCTCAGATAAACATATTGTGACATTTCCTTGCTGCGACCTGATCCTCGTCTATTAAACCGAGAGCTTTAGCAAACTGGAATACTGTGACTTATCGAGGGAAAACAGAAATGCGTTTTCGTTTGAACCCTAGTCCGCGTTTGTCTTGATAAATATTTGCGCTTTAAGACAAGGCTGCTATCATAAACTCTCATCAGACTTCACGCAGACACTTTCTGCACTTATCTCCCCTAGGAAATATGTGTAGCTTTCCTCAAGGTTGCCTCTTGTCGTTTACCAAATTTACGGGAACCGAAAGTCTTGCAACATAGAGCGTGTCTTTAAAAATGTTTCAATATACCTCTCCCTCTAACGTCTGGATCTCAGAGAGCACTCGTCTCCGAGGTTCTGTCAAATTCAGAGGTATTTTGAGGCAAGGCTTTACCGTTAGTCGAACTGTGGCGTAATTCTGAGGGCACTTCGCTAAAGAACGAGCACAGGTGAGTGTTTTATAGTGTGCGGAAGCTGCTGTGGACTTTAAGGCAGAGAGAGTTGGGTGTTCCTCCCTCAGAGAGCAGCTTCGTGAACCAACCGCAGGTTCGGGGTGTACGGTAAGGACACTTGAAGAAGAGCTGGGTACAGTACAGACACATGCTGTAGTGAATGATATGGTTCTGTCTGCACAAATCAAATCTCAAATCGTGACCGCTGATATCTTTTAAACACCAAAGTGGTGCTGGTGAACGATGCCAGATCCGGTTCTTACTCGGTTCTTTCGTTTCTGTGTAACCCGTAAGCGAGCAATTCTAATATTGCTAGTTTTGGAAACATATGTTAGTACTCTGTTTAATTGAGGTTTTTTTTATGTAATTGGGGGGGGGGTTAACGTTTACACTGGCGGTTTCTGCTGCATTTCAGAAACACTCTCCATCTACACTGCACAGCATGTCACATGACCATTCATGTAGACACACCTATACATGTGTTTAGGTAGATCCCCTATTATTTAGATGACGGGTGCCTGTGTGTGCTGTGTGAGCGGTCGAATAGGCAATCTCCCAACATACATCTACGGGTACGACAACGAGCATGATGCTGTCGTTTACACGGTCGTCAAGGATACCCAGAAGTTTTCAAACTAAAACACGATCTGCAGTGTTTTCAAAGTCTTTTGAGGAGTACTGTAAACGATAGGCATAACTGTACAAAAAGTAATGCGTTTTATAACAAAAACGCACTAGTGTAAACGGGACCTAAAACCTAATAAAATGGACCATACTTGATGCTGACAGTTAAAGTCGGAAGTAGCGACGAATGTGTTTTTCTCACATTGTCACGTGCATCCAGCTGAAACTGAGAGTTGTTTCAGTCCATTGTTCAGTGGCTGGAGCTGGATCTGAATAGTCAAAAAGGGATGTTTTTTTTTCTTTTACATACGCAGCTGCCACAATTGAACGTGCATGGATGAATCGGTAACAATAAGAACAGTAACGTGCATGTAGACGTTTATGTCATGCCTACTGAAAGTCTATCTATGTGAGACTAATTGCTCTGCTTTAAACAGTCAGGTTTAATGGTTCTACTCTTCCTGAACCGCCTTATGTTTGATGGAAAAACACGGCATCGAACCGGATTGAGCACCGCCACCGTGTCGGTGGGGAACCCTCCTGCCGGCGTGAACTTTCATGTTTGTGCGCTGTAAAGGCAGTAAGGCCTTCGTGGTGGTGGTGGTGGTGGTGGTGGTTATGATGTATCTCTCCTCATCTTTACGTGTTGGATTGCATATGTTCAGGTCGAATTTAATGCGCATGAGTGACTTCTTCTGAACATACTGTAGCTGGGGAGGGAGAGAAACAGTTATGAGAGAAAACAAAATGAAAAGAAAAAAAGAGCAGGGAAGAAGTCAATGAGTTGACAGTCCATAACCAGAGACGAGACCTGGTTATTGAATACGGCACACGATGCACACACGCACGCACACGTACACGAGAGGAGAAAGGCCTCGGCATGGCAGATCGAGAACAGGTTGTTATAAAGGCACACATTCTCTCTCCAGGCAGAGATGCATCCTCTATAGAACTGCAGCGGGGGAGAATCACATTTACAGTCAAATGAAAAAGAAAGGCAGAGGTGGGGGTCTCTGGATGGACAGAAAGGAAATGCGTCGGACCCCCCTGAAGATAGACACACACTTTAGGAGCATGACGACAGACACGGACAGAGCGTTGACAGTGGAAAATGCAGCAAGTCTCGGCAACACAAACTAAACTTACCCGCTGATACAGAGTCAGATGAGGAGAAAAAGAGATAGAGAGAGAGAAAAGAAAAATAGAGAAAGCGATGGGAGACAAAATTAAATGCTTGTTATTGAGCATACTGTATGTAGACTTTAGAAAAAAATCCACCTCGGCTAAGAGACGTGCATTACTGTTGAGAATCGTGGTTTTTTGCACTTAGATGTTGACTTCTTGGTCACAATTGAACAGATCTACTAGTCTTTAAAAGTTCGTTTTTTAATCATACAGCATGCAGAAAGTGTGACACTGCGATGGAAACGGTGAAGAGCCGCCTTTGTGTGGCGCCGCGATGGATGAGACCGACACGAGTCAAATTACACAAGACGGTCACATTCAACCATTAGCGTTAAGGCAAAGAAATGTGATATACGGCAAGCATCGCATGACATGCTGTAAACACAACCAAGTCTGCAACAGAGTCACAAGCCTGCTATGAAAGGCACATTCTCATGTTAACATACATTCTATAAATGGCAATCGTACATTAATTGTATATTAATTAGTGGCATATAGATAACAGCCTCTATTATCGTCACAAAACAGTGATTTAAATGGTTTTGGAAAATGTAAAACTATGTTGACACTCAAAATGCTTTCTGTTTCAGATTAGCTAACATAAGGCCCCAAACATACTCTACGCAAACATAACGGCACGTCTTAGCAAGGATCTTTTTTTGCGTAAAAAAGAATTAGCAAGTTGAAATGTTTATAGATGTGGATGAAACAAAACTAGTTCAAATGATTTAAACGAATCTACCGTATAACTCTCTATCACTCTAAGTCCGTACACAAAGCTTGCTCTCACTTGCGTAGAGTATGTTTTTTGGCCTAAGGCACTACAACGCATCCAGATGGGCCATGTGTTCCAATATTTTTTTTTTAAAGAGGTGTGTGAAACATAATGTCACAGTATTTGTGCTGTTTGTTACGTCGTGTCAGTTGTGTTATATGAGATTTGGGCCCAGGAATGACTTGCCTTCATCAAAGGTTGTGTTAGGTGTGTAATTTCAATTCGTCAGAGAGCGCTTTATAAAATACTTACTTTTTTTTAAGCCTGCGATCTTTCTCTGCCTGCGTTCCCAGCTTTCCCACAGCAATATCCTGACCTAGAAGCTCAGGATCGGATACATTCCCTACTGATGGAGAAGATCCATTAACCAATCATTTGATACAATTTGAAATTATACTGATGTCCGACTCTAGATCAGTGTTTTAATCAGATTAAATCTATATTGAGTTTTCTGTGATATATAGGTATACAAAACTCTTAATATCTCACTATGTCTATCATATTTTGATGTTCTTACCTTGTCCTGGTCCCATAAT
The DNA here is from genome assembly GCF_018831695.1 of Puntigrus tetrazona. NCBI lineage: Eukaryota > Metazoa > Chordata > Actinopteri > Cypriniformes > Cyprinidae > Puntigrus > Puntigrus tetrazona. The sequence continues at coordinate 9,730,857 of NC_056702.1, read as the reverse complement.
CTCTTTCCCCAGCTGCCCCAGTCTGGCCTTCTCTTTCTTCCCAAACAGGCGTCCGATGGAGGACTTGATGCCCTTCTTCTTTGGCTGTTTATGGAGGGAGTCTTGACTGCTGGCTACGCTGCTCAGAGCACTGGCCTCCGTCTCTAATGCAGCTGTCAGGCTGGAGACAGACAAACAGATTAACAGCGGGAAAGTCAGGTTATGTTTGTACGCAGGATGTTGTCTGGCTGCTGTCTTCGCCATCTCACCGTGCGTCATTGTGCGAAGAAGCAGGCAGCGTGTGGGTCATGCGGACTTGGCGAGGTGTGGGAGGTGGCGAGGTCTCGCATTTGATGGTGGCCTTGTCCTCTCGACCGTCCTCGTCCACCGCTGCGATCTGTGACAGAGGGAAACTGAATTAAAGGGACAGTTCACCCAAAAATTAAAGTGCTCTTATTTAATTACTTTCATGTCGATCAAAAAAATTTAACTCAAATAGAAAACAAAATAATTTGAGACATGTCTCAGTGGAACTCAGTGGACATATTTTTTGTTTCCTAATGTTCTTCTAAATATCTTTAGGTTGAGGTTTGGGGTGAAAAAATAGGATACCAAATGAGGTATCCCAGAAACCTCAGCCAATAACACTTCAATAATAATCCAAAGTAGCAAATGTCATCCACATTCAGATTTTTTTTTTTTTTTTTAATATTAAAAATGTGTTTGTAAAATAATTTACCAATACGTATTTACCTTAATAACAATCTTCATTGTTGTTTTTTTAGCCAGTACAAATATATCAAGATGTTTAAAACAATATACATGTGCCAAAATGGTACTAGAATGGAACTAGAATTAAGTAAATTTGTCTTTTTTAAAAAGCATAAGCCTCAAAATTTTTCTCCTATTTTATTCATCGCGTTCACCCTTTTGAACCGTAGCCAAATCAATTCGGTTCCAACTCTTAAATTGGAAATTGATTTTATTTTATTTTTTTATTCAGATTTTCCCCCAACCTCAGTGTCCACTATGCTGCCAATAAAAAAAAGCTCTTTTGTGAAGAGACCGCATGTTGAGTACCTTTCTCCTGTGTTTCCGCAAGTCACTGGGCTGCAGAAAAAATACAAATATGTTAACAGGTTAATATATGCTGGATAGTCATGAGGCATTCAAAGCAATGCAACATGATGCAGAAATGAGTGGGAAAGCTGTAATACAGCATTTGATTGAGAGACATGAGTATGGTGTCATCTGTGACTTAACCAGCACTACAATTTGAATGAAAAAAAGCTTTTGTAAAGTTTTAAAATTTGCATACTGTTTTCATAAAAAAAAAAAAAAATCATTTATAATGACCATTTTCCTCTATATATGATCAGCAATGTTAATATATAAAAAGCTTAAAGAAAATGTACTGCGAATCTTCTTATGAAGATATGTTATGACCCCTGTGGGCCTGTATACCAGTGTCATGACCCCCATGCGCTCCATGTCTCGGGCAGGGCTGCGCGGGGTGAGTTTGGGGGTGGAGTGTCCGCTAGGAGGGGAGGAGGAGGCGAGGGAGGATGCGGTGGCCGAGGCAGTGATGGAGGCTCCAGGATGGTGCATCCGCGCCAGGTTCAGCCCCTCCAGGCTCACGCTGGCCACGCGGTTCTCGATTTCCTCTGCCCTCAGTTCTGTCGACTCTTTCTCTTCCTGGATCAGCCTGGAGTTACAAGGGGAAAAAGAGTTCAGCCCGCAGCGAGTCAGAAATTACGGTGTATGATAATGCGCTAATAGCATTTTGATTTACAACTTTACTTTGGTGCTGAGCTTGCTGGGTGAAAATGTGTAAATAATTTTGTCAACAGGACTGAAAACAATGCAGCCGAAACAATTAGCCCTTAAGTTACTACAACGGATGGTACGGAATGAAAAGCACAACACAATGAACATAAAGCAGCGGTTCATTAGAAATTTTTATTGTTTACTGAATGCACAGTAATGTTTAGACTGCTTAGCAGATTTAGAAGATTTGATATCACAGTTTATGCAAATCATTTTATTTTTTTTGTGCAGATGTCAGGTTTGTGAAGCAAGATTGTTACTGTTTTGCTTTTTCAGCTGTGATATGCTGTGCTGTGCATTTTAAGATGCCAGTCTCCACCAGGTGCATGTGTCCAAAGAGATAAAATGGCATGGCCTTGATGATTGGAATATTGAGTTATGAGGGGGGAAATCTCCAATAAGAAATGCATTAAGTCTGTGAAGACTCCGGGGGCCTCAGAGAATTTACATGCTGCCTTTGTGACATGGGGTTATGGCTTCAGGCACAGTTTTAGACATCCTTGCTTTAAAGGTACTATTACAAAATATATAGAAAATTGGCCAAGGTACGTAAACCGCTCTTTAAATACCGGATAGATAATTTCTACAAAAAACACATTTCAAACAATACCCTAACATTTTTTATATATCTCAAAAGAAAGCATAAAAGTAGCCTATGCTATGGTATCTTCTCAAGAACCAGAACTTTCTGTGTGCTTGTGTTGTTTAGCAAGAAAAAAAAAACCATTTACTTGTGATAAATCAAAGCAAAAACCAAACGAAACTGTTGAATGCTCCAATTGTTCAAATACACAGAGCAAAGTTAAAGCATTTACACTCTTCAGGGAAATCAACCTACAAACTGTTTATTTAATTTCGCCTCTGCAATTCACCTTCAACATAGAAAAATGACAAAAAAAATGCAATGATAAGCTCAGAGAAACGGAGAAATAATGAAATCTCGTGCTTTACCGGCCGAAGACTGATTGGTTCTCTTTGATTCAGAAAACGCTTGAGGACACGACCGACAATGCTCGAGAAACATTAGACAGCTTTTGTGCTGGATGTTTTTCATGGCCTTGGCTTATTGAATATATCGTAAAGCAACCATCGAGCAGGCTGCAAACAACTAAACGCTGACCGTTTGTCAAGCATATTTAACATGTTTACAGTTTGTTGTAAGACATCCAACAGCCCAAAAGTCTTCTAGCCCAAAAGCGCAAAAAACCAAAGCTGGTGCTTTATCAAAAGCGGCCCACGGCTGGGGGGAAAGAAATAAACCGCACACAGGGGGACCATCTTTCTTCCTGTTGTAATCAAAAAACCCAGCAGACATTAGAGGCACAGTTTAACAGCATAGCGAGCTGCATTTGTACACGGGTAATCAAATAAAGCTAAGCACACATACTGTATGTTATATATGAGGTTGCACATTTTTTTATAAGCCACTTTTTTTTGCTGTAGCCATCTTGATAAAATTTACATAAAGGGAGCTCCTGACCAAAAATAAATGTGGGAAATATCAGGACAGAAAACCATCTAAAAAATTTAAACTTGTCTGCAGTGAGTGTCTCTTACTGAATTTAAAATGACCTTTGAAATAACTCGGGACTAAAATCCAACTAAAGAAAAAGGCTGAAGAAAGATTCTCAGTCTGTTCTGGCTTCTTCAAATATTAATCACACATTTCTACTAAATTGGACAAATTTCAAATTAGATCTCAATATAATCCAAAGGACCAACATGGTTTATTTGTTAGTACTTGATTTAAAGTCATAAATTTGCTTTTGACGGCCTTTAGGCTGGAATGCACTACACGACCTTTACCCTGATTTACAGTTTGTAGTGTATTCATGCAAGGGCTGCTGGTTCGAATCCAGTTTGGCCTTAAGACGACCAATTTGTAAAACGACTTTGACATGCAGGACACACGTCCAGGCATACAGGTGATAGCTGAAATCAGGGACAGCAGAAATCCACATGGAGTGAATGGTTTCTGTGCCCACAAGGAAAACTTTGAGTCAGCTGCTCTTGTTCAACTCCACTCCTCAAGTTCTTAAGTCTCAAATCAAGCTTGAACAGCCTAGGAGAGAAACTCTGAGTCCTGGCTGATATTTAAATCAGAATGTACTGTACATCGCCTGAAGGCACAACTTTTTTGTTTTTACTCCTTTCAAGGACTCGTGTGTAGCAGAATCCTGATCCAGCGTCTCTGCAGAAATGTAGAAATTCTAATAAATGTGACACTTAAAAGATCCAAATATGAGAGAAGGGATTAGCTAGGGACTAGAAGGTTATATGCAGGCTATGGAAGGAAACTTAAAATGATAAATCTATGCTTCTAAGATGTAAAGACGACAAGTTCCTTGTACTGTACTTTTTACAAGCTATAAGGCTAATAGTCAAGGAACTTCAAGTTGTCCTCCAACTGCAGTCTGAGTAATCAGGGCACTCTGGATAAAATATGGAAAATAAACGGGTAGCAAAGGTCAGAAAAGATCAGATGTAGAAATTTACAGTAGAATGAGTGAGTGTGACAGGACAGAAACAACTGATTTGTAATTGCCAATTAAAATGGAGAAAAATTGTTGTAACATTAAAAAAGACTTAAGCCTGGAATACTCTACAGGACTTTTAAAATCCAAGCATACTGTAAAACAATGTCCACACTTGCTGACTTTGTAAATGGTTATACAGAAAAAACATGTTTGATGTCTGCAAACTTTACAGATTCATATTCTGAAGCTGAAAATCACACGTGAAATCTGTCGAAACCACACAAAATGTGCAGACCGGCTCCAGATTTTGGCAATGAGACTCTAGACTGCCAAACGGTAGAGTAGAAAAATCCCTGCAAAAGATGAGCAGTGTATTTCAGCCTTAACCTGACTAAAAATGTCACTGAGATTTGCTTTATGGTTGTGGATTAAAAAAAATAAATCACCCCATATCAGATATCCCAGGTCAGGTTTCAGTAAGCCAGCCTAGGTTTCAGGCTCCGTTACTACAGTAATCAGACTAACAAATGTCTTACTTTTGTTATTTNNNNATCTTACCTTTGTTGGTGTAAATGAACAGCTGTCAAAGCTAATAACACTAAAAAAGATGTGCACCAAGGGTCGATCTTAAGCCCCCTGCTGTTTTATTATCACCTCTGAGGTGATATATTTAAAGAATATAATCTTTCTTTACAGATGGACGACATTACAGACTTTAAAGCAATCTGAATGTAGCCCATATCGGAGTAGACAATTAAGGCAACATGATTTAAATCTGGTCTACAAAAAGGTGCCTTGGTCGAAATCAGCGAACTGACCGGATCTCTTTATTGATGGCATCCAGTTGTTCTTGCAGCATCATTGCCAAAGTCTGAGCATCGGAATGTCCTCCAGGAGACAGTAGATCCATCGAACTGAAAAGGGTCTCTCTGTCGTCGTCATCTATATCTGACATCTCAGTGTCGCTCTCGAACGGGTGGCCGCCCAGAACGCCAAGTTGCTGAGAGCGCCATTCATGCTCTCCCAGAGACTTAGCCTGCAAGAAGATGAAATAGAAATACAAGGAGTGAAGTTTTAGCACAAAGACAGAGAAACGGAAGGTGACGAGATCCTACCTTCTGTTCGTCCCTACGTAGCCCCATGCGTCCTCTCCTTGGCCTGCGGATCACCTTGGTGGAGCGATAATGGTCCGATTGAGTCTCGGCAAGAGAACCCAGAGAGAAACGCAGATCTCCTGATGCATCCAGATGAGACCTGGAATCAAGACCACAGTTTGTTATCTAGAATTTACACCTGGCGAAAAACTTTGCCATTTTGTTTACACTCTAAATGAAAATTTACTATGAAAATGCATTACTACTAACATTTTAAATGGTACCATAGTGTAAAAACATAATGTATGAGTCAAGTAATTTGACAAACACTTCATAGAAATGGTAATAAAGTTCCTAGTGAGTTATATTGCTATCTACATACACCACAGTCTTTCAAGGCATTTTAACAAGAATGGAAGCTCTTCAGTGACAGATCGAGAATAATCTCATACTGACATGAAGTTATTGATTACGTTTATAAGAGCCAAACATTTTAAACACATTTCAAATTCTAATTTAATCGTTGATTTTTTTTAATGGGTAACCTACAATCTGTCTATCATTTTACTAAATATGATAATTAAACTTAATTAAAAAAAAAATGTGGGCTGATGTCTTCCAAAAAAAACCCAAACCACTAATTAACAACCTCAGAACTCACAGCAGGTCTGTTTTTAAAAGGTGATAAATTATTGTTAAAAATCAATTCCCCTCTGAAGTAAATTAATATGACTGTCTGTGTGATCTCATAGCAACGTATCTTTGGATTGCCTCCTGCAGAATGAATTCATGCAGCGCTGCTAATCTTGCCAGCTACTGTATTTGGAACAGCCTTCGCGATTAGCGCATGCCTCGAAATTTTGTTAAGGTTTTGGAACGGAGCTATTGTTTATTTTGTAAAAAGATAGTTCTGAGTTTTTCATGCTTTCTGTCTCACCGTGACAGCGTGGGCTCAGTAAGGGATCCGGCCCTCAATCGGTACTGATCCAGTTCAGATCTCATTTTCTCGATCTCCTCCGAGAGATGAGACTACAACCGCAAAGCACATTAAAGTTTCATTTTACTCAGAATGGATAGCAAAGCATTGCATCAAAATTTGTTCCACCGTGCCAGTTTTCAAAAAATAAAAACGAATAACCTTTTCTTGTATGGAGTCTTCTAGCTGCTTCCTGTAGTTATCAGAGTCTTGTATTAACACGTTCTGAAAGAGACGTCAACGAAACAATGTGAGTGGTCAATATTATTGGAAGACCTCTGCCATGATGGTTGGATTTTCTCTCACCTTCTCCTCAAGAGCGGCCATTCTCTCTTTCAGGTGAAGCTGTAAACGTTCATTCGACTCCGTCAGGAGTCTGTCCACGGTGTCCGACAGACGCTTGTTGTGTTCCTCATTCATCTTCTCTCTCTGTCGAGCCTGAGGAAACAAAATCAGTTGAATTTTTTTTTTTTGGTGAATAAAAATGTATAATCAAGACATACTTTTAAACTTTAGCCATGTCTTCAGAAATATAATTTATAATTTAGAGAAAATTGGGAAAAAAATTCCAATGCTGGGCATTTATGGTTGCAAAATGTTTTGCAAAATGCACGATTCACTTATACAGAAAGTATATATTAAGTAAATAAGTATATATTTGTTTGACAAATTAATTTGGATATTTCAAAAACAGAAAATAACACAAAATAAGCATGTGATTATAATATATAGTAAGATGCGGATTCTTTAATGACATAAAGGGATGTTGACCCTGAGCAGTTCCTGGTTCTTCTCCTCCAGCTGTCCCTCTAAATGTCTCATACGTTCCTCTATACTGCCATGTCTCTCCTCCGCCTGGACAACAAACACACACAATGCATTTTGTCAGATGAGAAAATGTAAAGACAACCAACAAAAAAAAAAGAAAAAGAAAACAGAACAGACCCTTGAACCATGACTATGATGGCTGGAAAATAATCTAGATTAATGAGATCGTAAATTTGGTTTATAAAGTGCCATCACACCAAACATCACAGACATGGTTGAGCAGACAGGTAAAGAGAAGGAGCGTGTATTTCCTGAAGCTTCTGTTCTCTCCTGGGTGAACAGAACAAACCAAGTACGTCAGCAACTCATTAAAGCGAAGAGAATCCCAGCTGAGCATCACATGCAGCTGAAATACAACAGCAGTAAACAGACCCACAGCCAGAGTGAAGTGAATGAAAGAGAGCAGTTTTCAGCCCCACCTTCCTCAGACTGCAGTTCATGTCCTGGAGTTTAGCTTCCATATCAGACTACCAAACCACACAATACAGAGAAATACCACACAGTGTTAATAATACACAGCGCATCTGTCCATGTTTCCACTGCACAGTTTGGAAACAGCTCGTTTTAAAAAATAAGCTAGAGCAATTTCAGTCTTTTAGTTTTTTTTTGTTTTTGTTTTTGTTTTTAACCCTTTCAGGGTTCAGAAGTTCTGCCGACGTCTCACCTCAAATGTGCTTAAAGCAGGAATTATTCGATTTTCTGTACATTTTGGGGGAAAAGTAGCATTGAGGAATTATAATTATATAAACTATACTATAT
>NC_056702.1:9718061-9722817 GCF_018831695.1 Puntigrus tetrazona | reverse complement strand
ACCCCCAAAAAACAAAATGAAAATTAAATTAATTTAAATTGATTTTTTTTTGTTGAAATTGAAGTTAGAAATACAATAACACCATATATAATATAATATGGGGTGTATTTATTATACCGCACATACTTATTGCATATGTCTATTGTTTGGCTCAATAAATACATCTGCCTAATTTGCAATTTGACTTTTTTTTTTGTCCAGTTGGAATACACCTGCAACCCAAAATTGGGACTTGTCCCATCACAGAACTTTAAGATGTTTCTCTAAATCATCTCTCAGTGGGCTAAAAAGTCTTTAGAACAGCTTTTGTTGTTTATCTCATATCTAATCCTACTGTGTAATCTTTTCATGTCAGTTTCCGCCCTTCTTTAAGTTATCGTTTTGTTTCATCACCATCTCAGAGGGCATTTTCCTGACAGAAAATAATCGTATGAACTGGCTCTCTCGTTTTTTTTTNACTCTCTGGGCCAGTTCAGCCTCCACCTCGGGCAGAGTCTCTGCTTTCCTCATGGTCTGCTGTAGCCGTTGTTCTGCCAACTCCAGCAATTCTTGGAGGTGTCTCACCTTCTCCTCGCTCTGATAAAAAAGACACGGTGCATGCAAACAGCATAAAAATAAGACAAACAGAGGGTGTACATACATGTAGACACCCCCATTTTAGACGAACACACAGACATCGAGGTACAAAGGTAAGACTCACACAAGGTTACAAGGTACTCAAAACACACAAATGAACGAAAAAATACCACACATTTAAAAAAGGAAGCACACATACAACACAAAATAAATAAGTGCACATAAAAACAAACCACCAGTGTACAAACACACACAAAATACATACACACAACAAAGTTCAAAATTTAGATTATATTCTACTGTATAAAAGTTCGGGGTCATTAAGATATTTATGTTTTTGGAGAAAGTCTCACCAAGTGCTCAGCAAGGTTGCATTTATTTCATCATGTTCACAAATGAAAATAACTGCTTTCTGTTATATCTTAAATGTTATTTATTTCTCAGATGGCAACTTTCTGCATCCATCTTTGGCACCAAATGATTCTTCAGGAATCATTTTAAATGTAACGCAATATCCAAAGCAAATTTGTTACATAAGAAACGTTTCTTAATATTGTCAATGTTGGCAACAGTTAATAGTTTTGTGGAAACTGTGTTAACTTTTTGTTTCAGAATTTTCTGATGAATAAAAGGTTGATAAGAACCGCATTTAATTGAAGTAGAAATACTTGAAAAATTAATGAAAATGTAATTTCTTCTTCAACAACAAAAAAACTAATCCTACTGACCCCAAACTTTTTAAGGCTAGTGTACATCGATCACTGTAATATCCGAGTGATGTAATGCAGTTTTTCATTAAACAGGGCCGCTGTGAATATCTGTAATATCCGAGTGATGTAATGCAGTTTTTCATTAAACAGGGCCGCTGTGAATATTCACATGGCCTGGGAAAACATTGTTTTTTTTTTGCCCAATTCTCCCTGGACCTAATAAATGGGCTAGGACCCAAAGCAACGTTCCTGGTTGGCGGTTCCTGGTCCTCTGACGACATCCCTGCCTTGAGCGCAAAAGCACAAAACACATGCTGTCTATACAAGAGCAGATGTCTTGATTTAGCCATCTCTTTTGAGATATTTATATCCACTGCATTCATAGCACTCGGTCCAAACTGGCATCAACATCAATGCAGTTGGGAATCCTCTTTCTTTCTCCAGCTGATGGATCTGGATATTAAAACAATCGGGCAGTACCTGCTTCCTCTTCTCAGTATGCTGAAGGATTCCAGCATGAGCCGACTGCTTTAGGGCTAATTAAACCCCCTCTGACTAACATGCGCCCTTCATATGCACAGGCACAGATGGAACATGACTCTCAACTGCATTATTGGACATCAACCAGCACTGACCTACAGCGCGCATACTTCAGATGAACTTCAAATCAGCACAGGCCTGATTCAAGGTTGGCGTACCTGTCGGTAAAGTGAGTCCTTGGTGGCCAGCTCGTTCTCTAGCTTGTCGTTCAGGTCATGGATTGAGGTGGTTTCTCTCTGGGCAGCAAGGTAACGCTTTTCTAATGTTGTGATTCTCTCCTCCATGTCCTCCTTCTGTGCCATCGCCTGTCGAACAGGCACATAGTAAGAGAAAACAAAAACCCTACAACAACTACATTACTTTGTGACAAAACCAGTAGCATAAGTATACTTGCAGCAACAGCCAACAACACACTGTATGGGTCAAAATGATAGATTTTTCTTTTATCCCCAAAACCATTGGAATATTAAGTAAAGATCATGTACCATGAAGATATTTTGTACATTTCCTATCGTAAATATATTAAAGCTTCATTTTAGCAATATGCATTGCTAAGAACTTCATTTGGACAACTTTAAAGGTGATTTTCTCAATATTTAGAAATTTTGGCACTCTCCTCTTTTTTGTTGCATCTCAAACAAATATTGTCCTATCCTAACAAACTGTACATCAATAGAAAACTGATTTATAAATCTAAATTTCCTAAAATCTACCCTTAGGATTTTTTGTGATCCAGGGTCCCTTGGGGTTGCAAAGTAAATTATATTTTTTCGGAGAATAGCTCCTTTCAATCCCCTAAAAATTTTGACCTTGCCAAGGAATGAGTCATAATTGCATTATTTGCAACCTTCTGTCTTTCAGCAAAAATAAAGCTGTTGAAAAATGTCCTCAATGCCTGATGTATTATCTTCCCTGAGACAAGCCCTCATTGCTCTGTCCCCATTCTGTCCCTTTCCTCTCTCCCCAATCATTCTAACCTCGCGTATGTCCCTCTGGTGCTTGGCGCTCAGCTCCTCGCTCTTCAGTAGGTCTTTGCGGGCGGTAGCCAGTTCCGTCTCAAGCTCAGACATTCGATTGGTCAGGCCGCTGATCCTATCTCTGTTCTGGGTCAGCTCCTTATTGGCCTTATCCAGGAGTTCCTGCAGCTCCAGACACCTGCTGGTGTCGTCATGGGCATCGATGGAGCCATTGGGAAGCCTCTGTCACAAACACAAATATACGTTAGAGATGCAATGGAGACCTAGTTGAAGAACTTTCAAACTTGTTTATCGGTCCCCTGATTTCCACTTAGGTTTCCAAATGAGCTTCTGAATGCCAAAATAAACTTCTAAATAATTTTAAAAGAGGCAAAATATGCTGAGTCAAAGTCTAAAGAACACACTCAGCAAGTTCAAAAGCTTGACTGCAATTATGGCCTCAGGAGTTCAGAGGTTCTCTCGCATGCATCACATCGTGACCGTGCATTTCATCCATCTACTTTATACAGCCGAGCAAATAAAAAAGTCCAGCCTAGTGATTCTGCAGGGCTTCAAATTCAAGGCTGGAAACAAAAAAAATAAACCCGGATTAGATGTCTGCTTTCTCAAAAGTGAAACGTCCAGTTCAGGGCTGACAGGAGAATTCCATTGAGGCTTATTTAATGAGGGCACATGGGGGTGGACGACTCTATATCACTACTGTAAAGCTGAGAAAAGAAATTTTACAGAGGCCTTTCTGAAGTGTTTTTGGCCATATTTGTTTGTGGATGTCAGTAATGCTGATTGGCACTGATGTGCTTCTCGGCATTAAACTGAATTACATGCTGTTAATTAAATAATTCTTCAGAGAGAGCTCAGAGTTTCAGAAGCACAGCAGGCAGTTCGCCAAAGACAACTCATTTATAATTTCTTGTCTCTCACATTTTATAACCCCTTATTTACCCCTTATATTTACATTTGCAATTGCTCAAAATATACTAGTTTAATACACTGCCACTTAAACCCCCTTTGTCATTAAAGTCATATAATAATAATTCTACTATTACAAACCAAATGTTATTAAAACAATTAGATTTTACTTACCTTTATCTATAAATCAAAATACTTTTGTCTATAACTTTAAAGTTTATTTGTGCTTCAAATAGCTGTAAAAATATTTTCAAATATTTAAAACAATTCTAATGTCTGTATGGACTTTTCATTACTTCTACATGAAAAGTCCACACGGTCCAAAATGCCTATTCTTAAAAAACGCCCTCATATGCTATGATCATTGACTTTCATAGCTTTATCAGAAATTTTGCAGAACCCTCTCAGTCACTACTGGGAGTCTGCGGGAAAACCCATGTTAGCCTTTGACAGGCTAAACTTTGTTTCAAGTATTTGATGAGCGATGAACCACAGGGACTATCAGCCATATTTCTGCCCTCCAGGGAGGCTTGAGCCAGTTCTCCAGAGAGACACACAGTCTGGACCAAGTCTGCTGTCTCTGGCAATCTACTTCTGTCTGCTTTCATCCTCTCCATCCAGCTCTATATGATTCACTGTTACCAATCACACATGCAGTTTGAATTCAACGATAAATTTACATAAATTTAAGACATTTCTGTTAAAGTTGTACATTTCACAAAAAAGTATGTTTGAGAAAAGCCTGCGGGCGTTTTCATGATCTTCCTCTGAAGGTGTAATATTATGAAATGCAACTTTTCAGATGCTAAAAACACCCAGGAGAAACCCACCAAAACATGTTTTGCTCTGGTTCAATTAAAATACAATTGCAGAAATTATAATAGCAGCAATCAGAGTTATTCTTTCCTTACTTTTGGAGAAAAAATATTTTTCAGTCCAGATTTCCTAACATCTTAATATCTAACAGTGATAATCTAAAATAAACTCAGAAAAGACAGAACATGAATGACATCTGGAGGAGCTCTATTAATAAATGGCACAAGT
>NC_056702.1:9716089-9718049 GCF_018831695.1 Puntigrus tetrazona | reverse complement strand
AGAGAATGCTGAAGAGACACAGTGAAGTATCAAACAGTCAGCAGGGCAATGCTCTTCCTCATTAGGAGCAGTTTTAGCTACTGTTTCAGATTCAGTAACGTTATAGAAAAATGCTGACACACAACACTGACTGTCAAGCAATCAAAAATCAACTCCTTAAAGATTTTTTTTTAATTTTCATTATTCGGAATCTGTTATGTATAAGCTCATCCAAATGCTAATAAAAATATTCTACACGTCCTAGCAAATATATACAAATTTAATACATTTAAATCTATCCACAACCTCCTCTTTTAACAGGTAACCCATTAACATCAAAAGAAGAGCATGATCAATAAGCCTTTATAGGATGAATAGTTGAAACAGCATCCGATCTGAATACTTTTTTTTTTTTTAATTGAACATGCATATGGATGTATCGTTCACTATACGCTCTATAACAAGCATTTTGAAAACACAGAAAATACATTTTCTTTTCATGCTGACTTAAAGACAGACTGAACGGCAATCTAATATCTGCTCCCGAACTAATTTTGTATACTAATGAGCAAATCGATATTGCTGCATTGAAAAAAAATCTCTCACTACAGAAAATCAATCAATAGCATTTCACATACATAAATAAAAGATAAGGTGATATTTAAACAATGAACCGCAGGATCAAAGATTAAGAGCGATTCACAATTCTCCTATTGACCAGACTCCTGTTGGCTTGCTGACTGCTAGAAGTGAGTCACACTCAGAGACAGGAGACAATTTAGCAGCCTGTGCTGAAGGTTGAAGGGCACAAGCACTTGGCGCATAATCAATGCAGTTTATTTCTCAGTAGCGAAGAAAATACCATCTGTGAGAGAGGTATTAGAGCAGGAGGGATCCCTTTTGGACCAGTGCCTCAGAAATAAACAGTTGCAAGGTAAAGTAATGATAAAGCCTATGGGGTCATACACTAATGTTTTAACATCTCTTATGCTCAGCAAAGCTGCATTCATTTTTGCAAACAGTAAAAACAGTAATTCTGTGGAATACTATAGCTAAAAACCTTTTAGTAAAATGTTATAAGATTTTATTGGTTTCTGTGACGGCAAAGCTTAATTTTCAGAAGGCATTACTCCCATCTTCAGTTTCAAATCATTCTAATATGCTGATTCCCCGCTTAAGAAACATTTCTTATTGTTATAAAGGTTGAAAACTGTGTGGCGGCTGTGATATATTTTTCAGTATTCTTTTATAAAAAGAAAGTTTTATTTGAAACAGAATAATCTTTGTAATTATTAGTATTATTTGTGTTATTCATATATCATAAAAGTATTGTTTCTTTCCAACCTGAACAAGTAAGTAAATAAATAAATAAATCCAAACTTTCGAGCAATAGTTTACTTTGGCATGACATTTGCGTTGTGTCAGAACTGAACATTGTAAATTACAGAATAATGTACGGTATGTCCCGATAAGGATTCAGCTTTAAAATTAGCTTTTCATTTTACATTTTTCTTCTCATACATTTTTTTTTATTAAGTTCCACAAAAATATATATCTTCATGATATGACCCTAAAGGCGAGACACTGCAGGTGAATAGGATTTAAAAAAAAAATCGTAATTATCGTTTCAATTACCTAGTAGACTGATTACATTTAGACTGATTACATCTGTATTACACGTTTTCTACAAATGTTAGGTTTAAATATACAAATGAGTCATTATTTAATGAAATGAATAAATTTGCATACATTTCTAGTACAAAAAATATAAAAACAGAGGCGGGACATAGAGGGGCTACAATAATGTACAGTATTTGAAAAATAATGTGTTTTTTGAACATTAAAGCATGTAAACATATTCTGTGACACCAAATAAGGATCTTTAAAATAGCATCATATGACCCATTTAAAAATCTGTAAATTTATTAACACAAATAAAGCGCTATAAAAGAAACACTGAAAAAATACTTTATACATATAT
>NC_056702.1:9607999-9715989 GCF_018831695.1 Puntigrus tetrazona | reverse complement strand
TGGTTTTAACAAGTATAAGAACCAACAGAAATCTGCTGCATTGCAGAGAGACAGGAAACATCCTGTTGTCTCTCTCTCTCTCTCTCTCTCACTTTTATGGTCCAACACCAGGCGCCTAAGCTCAAGCACTTTAAGCACAGCATGACCTCGTTCCTCTTCAGTGAACACAAACAGTGTAAGATTGAGAGCCTGCGTTTAGCGCTACTGAGTCCATCTGTATACTGAAGAAGAATTTTTCTGCGGCACACAGATACACACATCGTCTTTACCGTTCTCCTTACATTACAAAGCCCAGTATGGAGGCCTAGTCTGGCATAATGAAAGCAGATGCAAGGAGATCAGTACCTTCCCAACTCATCTGGCAGCTCAGCCTCCTGCATCAATTAACACACCAACAGGAACACACACACTCCTACGCACGCCCACTTCTCCTGTCTGCTCTTTGCACGCTTGGCTCCAGAACTGCCAAAGGCAGCCTGGGCTTGAAGGACCCTCATAGGCCTGGAGTCTGTGAAATGTGTTGCTATGGGATGTTTGGGAGCGACCATGCAGAAGTAAAAAGTGATGGGAACTAGAATGGCGTGAAATTAAAAGGTAGAGAGACCTGTAGAGGAAAGTACCTTGATTCCAACAAACCCTGGTTTCCGCCGCTTACGCTCAATCCAAACAAACTGAAGCATCACGGAGGATCATGTACACTTCCAGACAGTAAACAAGATTCTCTTAATGCGCAGGACAGTTTTAGGAATGGCGGCGAGCACCAGCAGGCGAGGTTATTGACTGATCTCGGCACAGAGGGTGGTGAGAAGTCAAATCATCCATCTTCCACCGCACCTGCGGCGTAACAGCAACTGATCGCTCCGTCGAGATAAAAAAGACAAATCCGCTCGGTAGGGATACCAATCCGTCGTCAGGCCAACAAAGACATTTCATTAAAATATGCTGGACAGTGGAGCTAAATTTGACTAAATCCTTTTAAGAATAACCCAGAATTATGAAATGCTCACAACTGAGCTGACCACATCTACGCGAGATTAGCTGAGAATACGGACAGCATTAAAACTCCCTCTATCAAGCTTCCATCACCTGCACTGCTGTACTCAGAGCTCTTTATATGGAGTCATAAAGTGTTTTTCTGGTTTGAACATCATGCATCCCCATCCTTCTTTCTCCCCTTCCTCGATCTCTGTGCGTTCTCTTGGTCATTTCTCTGTATACCGTGAGAAATGATCCCTAAACAGCTCCGCCGCTGTTACATCACGGAGTAATCAATTAATATCCTAGCAACATGCTCGTCCAGCTACCTCTTATAACACATCAAACCTAGATTTAAGGAGAAACTCGTAAACACCAAGATGGAATGACGCGACTTCTCAGCTGAATCAAGTCAAGATTGTTCTGAGTCAAATTTATCAACTGTATTACCATAATGATTTCCAATGATCAGAATCTTTATCATTAGCATTTTTGTTATAAAGTATATTAAAATTCTGTGGTATGTTGCATAAATTTAGCAAAACTTTGCAAGATTTCCATAATTCAATATTATTTTAATTCCTCTCCTTGGTATTATTATTTCAAACACAGTAATCCTCTATCTTTTACAAGCTCTAGATGAAATTTGGGCAGAAATTTGAGTGCCAAAAAAAATGTACAGTTAAAAAAATTCTCATGATACTGTCTATCATCTAGGCTGTCTAGATCTGAAAACTATTAGGAAATAGAAAAGTATTCATTTCTTTTGAAAAACAAATACTGATCACAAGCTTATCTGAAATATAGTAGTCTATTATTATAAAAAATATACTGTGAATAAACATTATTCTTTTTGACTTTTTAATAATCAAAAGAATCTTGAAAAAGTAGTAAAGACTGTTTCAACAACTGTTTTACGCATGATTATAAATCAAAACATTAGATTTATTTTCTGAGGATGATTGAGACACTGGCTTCTAGTAATGATGCTGGAAATTCAGGCTTTCTTCACAGGAATAATTTAGAATATTCAAATAGAACTTACTCACAGGTGAAAACTACTGCACCAAATGCTGTTTATTAGATAAAAATACTTGTTGAAAAATGTTAATAAGATGATGAGCTTCTGGAATTTTTGATGATTCTGATTTTTGGGTTGATATATGATGTAAGGTGCATCAACCAGCAAACTCACACAGATTTGCTCAGCTATTAGCACTAGTCTAACCTGAGTATTTCTGGCATAGAGTTACAAGCATACCTTTAGATGCTTTTACAGCATTGAGGTGTACGGGTTATTGTATTTTTAGTGCAAAGTCCAGCACTATTTGTCAATTCTTCGTTTGTTTCGTTTTTTTTTTCCTGGGCAGAACAAACTGCTAATAAGTAAATTCTATTGTTCTTTTCTGTGAAACAGCCAATAAATCTTTTGAATCTTTTGTATCCCATCTAAACCGATGACTCCCGCATGAATCCATGCCTAGTAACGCTGTCTAACAAATCAAACTTACTTCATACCCTCCGATTTATGCAAGCTTCCTAATCAAAGGCCTTAACAACAATAACCCCTTGAGTCTAATGACGCTCAGATATATGCCGACATCCAAATGGTGATCCTGTATATAAGTTACAGCTCACAGACTCATCGGCTTTGTGGCGGTGTGTGTTGGATTGGGTGGTGTGTGGCTCTTTCAGGTGTGCTGGACACAATGTGTGGCTGAATGATCAGTTGGAGTGTTGAGTCTGAATTGGTTCCGATAGTGAGTGGGCAGTGATTGCCTTCATGCCATGTTCAGTAGAGAACTGATCCAACAGCTGAATCTGAACACCTGACAGGAAAGGGATTGTGTTTCTCCACAGGCCATGGAGAGTTTTGTGTGTGTGTGTGTGTGTGTGTGTGTGTACAGGCTGGTACTTTACGATTTGAAGTCTAGTAGTAAAAACGTCTTAGGAAAGACAACAAATCCTCATGCATCACGGGTTTCAAGCCAATACACATATCACAGCAAACACACAGGCTGCCTCAAGGCCCTGCATGTCTTCTCTGAAACATGTCAAAGTTACAAAGACCTTTTACAAATGTTAAAGGCCCATGGAGGCTGTGTGTGTGTTGTGTGTGTGAGGGAAGCTTTTATGTGTATTAGATTAATGGCCAGCTCCAACCTACCATCCCAATAACTAGCAGCAGGATCTGTAGAACCTTTCACAAATGTCATGCTAATCAGAATATTTTTAATTTCAGAGCATGTTTTGAATGTACAACTACTTGCCATCAACAGTGATAAAATATTAGTAACAAAAATTGTGCTATATGTTTGACAAGTGAAATGGATTAATTTAATATAGGTATAATGCAGTAGAAAACTGTAAAACTGAATGCAAATAAATGAAATGTTCATTAATGCTGTATTTATTTGATTAAAAATACAGATAAATTGTAATATTGTGAAACATGATTGCACTTTCTATTATTGGTTTTCTATTTATATATATATATATATATATATATATATATATATATATATATATATATATATAATTTTTTTTTTTTTTTGTGACACAGCACTTAATTTTCAGCCATTACTCCAGTTTTCAGTGCCACCACGGCCCTTCACAAATCATTCCAATTTATTATATGCTGCCTTCTTTTTTTAGAATCTGTAGTCTGTAGTTTTCTTTGAGTAGAAAGTAGCAGATTAAACATTGTTTCTAACAATATAGGACTTTACTAACAACTAATAAATATAAATGTTAATCTTCTAATAAGAAGATTAATAATCTTAATTAACCAGTATTTTAATTGAGATATTTTACTCAGTTTACTTCAAGAAAAACAAACAAAACAAAATAAAAACAAATACATTTAATTAAGAAGTAAAATGGCATAATAACATTAAAGCTTGTTTCAGAGAAAATATTTCACCTCTTTTGGCATTTTTCAAATAATTTGACAGTTCAAGATGGCAGTTCAACACAGTTTTGCAACATTTGACAGAAAATCCCCATTGTAAATTGTCTGAAAAAAAAAAAAATCTTACGCAGTTTAGTTTCTAAACTATAGATTTGGATTGTTTGGTTTTTAAAAACAAGAATGCATGTCATCATGTTTTAGCTTGACTAATTCCATAAAAAAACCTGCAGAATAAGTCAGTGAGTCGCGTAGCATGTATGTGCATGTAGCGTCATTGACCTGAAAAAAGACAGAAAGGCTAATGCAACAAGCGGACATCACCGACACAGCCCTAGTAACTGCCATGGTCAATGTAAAATCATTACATTAAATGTCATATCCTGTGGTCCTAAAATGATTGTGATCTTTCACGCTTCCACTGGCTCTGGTAAAGCAACAGGCACTTCTACATGTTGACTGCCGAAGTGCTTTGGGTAATAAGCCAAAGCGCTCAATCTAAACGCCGCTCTCTAATGCTCCAATAGCAGCTCAGAGACATTCAATTGGCTAAGCAATCTAGATCCAGGTGCTTTCTTCATTTTAAAATAAAACACAAGCACTTCCAGCAGACTTCTACTGTGAATTCCCACGATTAGCAGTTAGCTTACCAAAGAGCTAGTTGCGTTTGCTAATTACTTTGTGATTTATGTAAGCGCCTTGCTTTCCTTGACAACGATTTGCAGTTGTGTTTGCTAATGACCAACGGCCTTACCTGAACAGGGTGCTAAATATGAACCAGGCTCAAGGAGGAAACCCAGTGTGAGAAGATGGCTTATTAGCTATACGCTAAACTATATAATGTGCATGAGTCAGCCACTTCATACATAAACAAGTTCAGCAACACGCATGAGGGGAAATATTGAACGGTGCTTCATCGAGACATTGAAATGTTTTGTTTCAATAGAAATCATATCACAACCACTCCTAATATGCAAACAAGATACTAATTGCATTTCTGCATACATGTTAGCTTGCTATTTCTGTTCGCAGTCCTCCTCTTTGTGTTTAAGTCGTGACTGAGCTGTATCTCTGCTGCCCTTTTCAGGTGTGAATATGTAACTGCAAGCAGCAGCCAGCGCTCTTTCTCATCTCCCTTTATCTCTCACCCCCTTTCCCTTCCATCTGTCTTCCGTTTGCCCTCTCCAGCCCATCCGGCTTTTATCTTCTGTTGTTCTTTTATTTGGAAATACAGAGAGAGCCCAGGGCTTGCCCCTCCTGCTGTTTCCTCTAAGACTGAGAACACAGAATCTACCCACTGCAGCAAGACAGAAAGGAGAAAAAGGGAGAAGAAAGGGCATAGAAAAGGAAGAGAGAGAGAGAGTTCAGAAGTAAAAGATCAATTTACGAAAGATACCTGTGAGGAATGAACTGGGACTTAAAAATAACAGTCCAAGGCAGGTAATGTTCCACGATATGTATCACTTATTCACGTAAATCGATATTTGATGAGGAAAGCCTTTAAATGAAGATAATTAAAATGCACCATTTTGTGGCAGAAAGGGAAGCGTTTAACAGAATCCACCCTAATACATGATAACAGACACTATTGCCATTAGATCAGTGTATATTTACTAGTGCTGTAAAACGATTAATCGATCCAAAGAAAGGTTTTTGCTTACATGATGTGTGCGTGTACTGTGCATATTTATTATTAAATATACACTAGGGTCGGGCGATATGGTCATTTTCATATAATCATATCGCCAGCCCAATATTCTTTGGCGTTTTTAAACAGAGAGAGAGAGAATAACCAAAATAATATACTTTCAAACATACTGAAAAAAACTGACTGGTCAATTAATATTTAAAACAGCTACTTCATATACTTGGATAGAGCGGTCATGCATCGCTATTAGGACTGTGCGTGGAAATGTAGATTTATATTGACGTAAACTAACACGTTAAAGATATAAGTATTTTCAGGTTGCCTAAGTTCATATTTTGGGCTAAAAGTTAAATTAAACGGATACATAAGTCATCGGCGCTCCAGACCAAGCACACCGAGACGAGTCCTGTTTTAGACTGATGACTTATTACCTGCAAATGTTTTTATTACAACGATGAAGAAGAATAAGCATCATTGGGTTTTTTGTTAACGTGATATAAACAACACAAAATGCTCTTGGATGATGCAGTTCTGTGATGTTCATTCAAAGCTGTTAAAAGAAAAGATGTCTAAAAGACGTCTCTTTTAGCACATCATTTGTAAATAATAATAGCCCAATAATAATAGACCGCCTAATAATGATAATGATAATAGCAATAGTTTTATACATTAACAGGAAAATGAGCCTGATATTGTCTTGAATGACCTTTGAATCCATTTTATCTTTTTGCAAACATTATGGAAACGGTACTTTTAAATGTCCCCCTTAACATTTCGGAAAAAATTGTTTATTACCCAAAACATTCGCGGTATTCAGTGTTGCCAGGTTGGTCATAAATAAGCATCCCTCCTGGTAGATTACGTAACACTCCTGGCGAGCAAATTATCACAAATTAGATGTATTGTCATTTCAAATAAGATGTCATTTTGACAATGATTCAGTTTTCTTGCTGCTTAAAATGAACAACCTTTAGGGCAAAGCGTTTGTATATAAATTGCAGCAGCACACGATACATCACACCATGAACAAGATGAACGACTATCAATGAATGAATCAAAGGAATCAGAATGCCGACGTGGTTTTCCATGCATCATTTTTTAACATCGCTTTATGTGGGCGAAGACAAATTGTATACAGCGGTAAATTGCTCACAGTGCTCCACTTTCTTCATTCCCATTGGTAGTCGCTGCTTATTTGGACGAACGTTTGCAAGCTCTCGTTGAAAATAAATGAGTTCGGTTGTTTTTAGCGTGAAAAGCTTTGGTGAAATGACCAGTTATTCTGCAGCTTATTTACCAACGGCCTCTTTTGTTCTTTTCTCTAGTCCAGTTTTTTTTACTCAAAGCCCCACTGTCAGGTTTTTTACAGGTCTAGCATTAATCCCACTATGATAATCTGTGTAATTCTGAGATAATCTAAGTATTCGGAGCACTGCAGATGCACTCTGAGGCTCGTGCATGTGTCTGCACTGAGATCTGCTCTGGTTTAAGCTTGTAAGCTGCTCTCTTAAAGAGAGAAGAGGCATCTGTGATGTTTCATTTGATGGCGGCTGCTGTTTGGTCTTTTAATGCTGCTGCACTTCAGCAGATCTAAGGAGTCACATCTTCTGCTGTTCCTTCTCTGTTTTCTTGTCTTACGTTGATGTGCTCATTTTGAAGTTATGAGGTTGCGTTGCATAATTCTTGAATTTAATCTAACAGCAATAGTTTTTACTCAGATTTCAGCACAGACACAAATGCAAAAAAACTAATTTGGGACCAGTGAGATTTTAAAATAGTTTAAGGCTGCATTATTTGATCAAAAATACATTAAAAGAAGTGAAATATTTTGTGAAGAGTCCTCTGACTGCAAAGTTTTTTTTTATCAGCCATTTTGTCTTTAATAATATGCTCAATTGCAGCTCATTTAGGATTATTTTCGGTCTTTCTGCATGATATTTTGTGACAACCGTAGTACAGGATGAAGAGAAAGTTGAAACAGAAACCTACTGTAACACTTTACTTTCGTTTTTTAATAAATGTAATTGTAATGCATTCGTGTTCTTTACTCCCTCCCTATCAACGCAGACAGCTCTTGGCCAAAACAAGCTCCAATGTAGACTAGACCTTGTGTAGTTTATTCAAAGGTTTTCTATGACAGGCTAACAAATACACAAACACAGCTCCAGTCTGCTGAAGAAAAGAGCCAAGACATCAGCAACTTTTCCAAAACACCAGGAGGTGCATTCTCACACACACACACACACACCAACACGTCGGAGTTTAGATTATTAACCTCATTTCCCATAAGCTGGTGAGTGATCAGATATATTATCTTTAATATGAAAAACAGCACATTAGCGATTAGTGACTCTGGCGCTAATGATAAAAGCAAAGCTGCAGTTTATTACTCGTTCGGCTGAAGCTGTGTTTGTTTACTGAGGTTGTGCTCTAATTTGTCAGCATTATGCTGTTCATTTTTTCTTTGTTAGCGGGACGCGATGCACAAAGAGAACAAGAGAAACTCAAAGAAAGACAGAGATGGGAATGACAGTGAGAAAAAGAGTATAGAGAGTGATACACAGATGGGATGGAAAGTGAGAAAGTGAGAAAGTGAGGAAGGGAGAAAATTAATGACGAGAAAGAGAGAGGAAGAGAGAAGTAGAGGACAGAAGGAGACATGGAGGACAGTTCTTCCACATCAGTCACTAATCCCTTAACGGTGTGTAATCACCAGTTTAATTAGCAGCTCTGATTGGCTGTGTCTGACCCACTGCATTGTTTCTAGGACCATAAAATAGTCTGTTCAGAAGCTCCCTGATTAATCTCTGAAGGCCTGTTCACGTGATTCATGTCAGTGTTCCGTGTTGCTTTGAACCCTATGTGGAGCAAAGTGTCACGCTACAGAACATGTCAAATAATTACAATTGCAACTAATTGCAACAATGATTCTTTGATGTATTCTTTATTATTTTATTCTCATTCTTCAGGAGGATCATATCATTTTTAGAAATGCATTGTGAATTTTTCTCAAATTCATCATTTCCTACAGTGCAAGCCCAATCACAATTAAGATTTTAATCTTGCAACTATCTTAAATCTCACAATCTTCAGTAATTCTTGTTCTTAAGAAGTGTCAAACTACGTCAGCTTGCAACTACATCTCACCACTGTCAAAATTAATTTATATCTCACAACTGTATTATTTCTTATCTCTTATCTTTTAGGTTACGCTTTACTTTGATAGTCCACTTTAGGCATTCTACTAACTATAAGTAACTTTGTAAGTACATGTCGTCTAATTCTCAATCATTTGCAACCACAAAGTTTCTTATAGTCAGCATGTTGTGGACCCATCAATATAGTAAAGTGTTAGAAGTCTACTCATACTGACTGCTAGGTGACATGTAGTTGCAAATGTACTGTTGTTAGAATGTCTAAAATGGTCAAAATAAAGTGTTACCCAGTTTTATTCATGTTTTCTTTCCTCTGGGGTGCAAATGTGCTTCCATAGTAAACGAACAACATTTAGGCTAATACGGTACAAACATTGGTAAAAAAATTGTTTATATTGATGACTATAATTAATGTAGCTATTTAATACAAAACGGTCTTTTATTGCATTAATGTTGACGTTGTTTTGTTAAAAACTGAATGCTGTGTTTACCAGTGTAATATCCACTGTAATGCTCGGCCTCTGGCTTATTCTTATTTCCTCTTTTGTTTGCTTCCACTATTTTTTTTATTGTTTACTGTGTATACTTACTGCTTTCTTGCTAGCTACAAACCTCATAAAATCACCCTTTGGTGACACTATCCGCAAAGCTTTTCATTTGGAGGTCACAGCGGTGAGACTCTGTGAAAGAAGCTTGCCTTTGTAATACCGTCCCATCATGCGGTCCTAAGAGCTCAGAATGGCACACGGGTTCCTGATCCCCATGACTCAGAGATGAGTGTGAGTATGTGTGTGTACGTCTTTAAAGTTACTGTACTCGCTCATTATGAGTAGACTGACATGGCACATTGCCTTCCATTATCTGGATTACATAAGCAGGTCAGCACTCAGATGTGCTGATGCGTTCCTGATTAATCACTTGAGTGTGTGTGTGTGTGTGTGTGTGTGTCCTGTGAGACAGCTGTATGGACTTTCCCAAACCTCTCCGCCAGATGTGCGATGCCCCATTCCTCCAAGCATCCAAGCAAACTCGCATGTTTCTTTCTTTTTCACTTCCCACGTCTGTTCCCAGAACACCTTGAGCAAAGCTCTGATCAGCCTCCTTTCTCTAAAAGACTCAAAAACCTGCCCCCTACTGGGTGTACTATAGTCTTTAGGGAATATATTAACAAACAAACCATAAATAGGTTCAAGTGACAGAATAAATGATAACATGTGTCATATTAATTGTGATCAGTTATTATGATCAACAAGACCCAGCTTTTGTTTTAGTGCTACACTATATATAGTATTAAAAGATATTTAGTGTAATATATATATATATATATATATATATATATATATATATATATTTTTTTTTTTTTTTTTTTAATACACAACACACTATACTGCAATATTACACAACACTTTACGTAATATTGTATATTAAATAAAAAAATTCAAATTTCAAATTGTAATATAACTCTTTAGTGTGTGTGTGTGTGTGTGTTTGCATGAAAGAACATACTCACACTGAAACAACTGTTTGTATATATGTTGATTTAAGTAATCTCTGTGCACACGAGGAAGAAAGAACAAGGAGAGAGAGTTCCTGCTTTGGTTGTTTCAATATCCTCAGGCTCACTCTACAGGGAGTGATTTAGCCACATATCTAAAAAACCCTTCCTCTCATTCTGTTCCTACATCCTACTCTGTTTTCCCTTCAGTAACCATGTGTTTAATGTATCTATGTTGTCTTTCTGACTCGCTGGGCTGAGAAAGGAAACTGCAAAGATTTTCAAATATAAATTGAAACAGTTTTTATGTCTTTTCGAATTTGCCGTTGTCAGTCATTCTTGCTGATTAATTAAGCAAACCAGTCTGAAACATACACTTCAGCACTTCGCTTGGTAATGCAGAAAATTACAGAACTTTTTGAAAGAACGCCTCAGCCAAAAACAAACATTACAACGTGTCAGAATTTGCTCATAGAACCATTATTCACCTTAAACCCATATTTCTTTCTACTTTAGGTGTCACAATGAGTAATTTTACTGGTATATTTCATGTGATTGCAACTCACTAGAACTTCAAGGAATAGTTCACCCAAAAATGAAAAAGTTGTCATTATTTACTCACCTTCACGTCGTTTTAAAACTGTATGCATTTTGTCCTTATGTTAATAACAAAAGAAGATATTTTTAAGAATTTCTGAAGAACCAATCAGTTATTGGTACCCATTGACTTCCATAGTGAAACAGATACTATAGAAGTCAATGGGGACCATCAAAAGCTTGATTACCAGTATTCTTCAAAACATCCTTTATATTCAACATAACAATGAAACTCACACAGGTCTGGAATGACTCAATGGACTCAAACGTTTCATTTTTGAGTGAACTTTGCCAAAATGTATTCTGTTTCTAAGCTGTCCTATTGCTTCAGATATGATTAGTAGAAATATGACAGTGCTCTATACGGTACTTCTGTGTCCATATCTGAAGTATTATATGAAAGCTTAGAAGTCTAATTGCATGGAAAAGAATAACTAGCAAAATTCTCTGAAATGTTTGCTTTCTGTCCGTGCGGTGTGGGTTTGAAATGACACGAGGGTGAGTAAATGATGACAGACTTTTCATTTTTGCCTGAACTGTTCCTTTTTTGTTTGAAAGGGGTTGAAAAACCGTATTGTTTGAGTTCAGCCGAGTTCATTTGAAAGCCTTACAAAAGAAGTCTGAATCTCTCTAATGCCGTCTTCGCGTCTCTCCTTTAGATACTTTCCTCTTTTATCCTCAGACGGCACAGAAAAACACAAATTTTCCTCTTCTCAAAACCATTTCTCTTGTGTTTCATATCGTCTCTCATCATTTTCTTCTCTCTTACAGTCTTTCTCTATCCCTTTCCACTTAGAAGTATATCACTGTCATTCCCTTTCTCGGCAACTCTTTTTGATTTTGTTCATCTTCTGTTCCACCCTTATAAAT
Organism: Puntigrus tetrazona; assembly: GCF_018831695.1. Classification (NCBI taxonomy): domain Eukaryota; kingdom Metazoa; phylum Chordata; class Actinopteri; order Cypriniformes; family Cyprinidae; genus Puntigrus; species Puntigrus tetrazona. The sequence goes on along the minus strand of NC_056702.1, from coordinate 9,704,341 downwards.
TTTGAAATACTCGATATCACAAAAAACAGAAGTCAGACCTTGTGTTCGCTCGAAATGGCCCCCCTGACCACACACACACACACACACACACACACACACAAAATGCACACAGTGAGGTAGGGCTTTAATGATGTGTCCGGTTCCATTAGCTGTGCTGCCATCTTACTATTCAATGAGTTCATTATTCACCCTCTTGTGACTCTGGGGCCTCTTATCTCTTTGCATTTCTCTGCATGTCAACCCCTTCCACACTTCCCGACTGACCCCGCAGGGATCTTTAATGGAGATCGCTGCGGCGGAGACTCACTTCTGATCTCTTTCAAATCGGATGAAGTTAAGTTAAACCAACAAAAGAAAACTTGCCTCCAATACAATAACAGCGAGCTCTGTCATTTGAACGGGGGGAGAAGTTGTAATTTAGCCGCTGTGTGTGCTGGTAATCCTCATCCTCGGCCGGCTGGAGCGCGGGCCTCCCGTCGGGATCACAGCAGCAGACTATGGGGTGGCATGCTGAGGGATAGATATAAACTCGCGCGTGTGTACGTGAACGGCGCTTCCGCGTCACCCATCTGCTTCTGTAATCAGGAGCCTGCGGTCACACGTTTGATGAGCTGCTCGCTCACACCGCTTGTGCCGACAGGTAAAACCCCAACCACCGTGGGAACGTGCTCACGGTCTGTCTGGGACCGCGGATCAAAGAAGCCACTAAAGGGATCCCCGGATCAGAGCAGACATCCGGAGGCCAATAACTGTGGGATTAAGATAAAAATCAGCCTTTTGCTGGATTTCATCGCTTTCATTTTGCCTCTCGTTTATTCCTTGCCCCGTCTCTTTTATTCCTCTTTCAATTCTTTTCTATTCCTAAATTAATGCAGTCTCTTTCTTTTTTGTGGTGTTTTTTGAAAAGGCAAGTGTAGGACTGCAGATTCTCTCAGGCTGATAATGTGCACTGTTAAAGTGGCTCATTAAACCCATTTTTCACACAGAAATCACTGCGTAGCTCCAAGTCTGCAGTCAGCACTTTCCTGCCCCCACCCCATTCGCTGGGTTGTATAAGAGTCTGATAAAAATAGTGCAATTGAATCAAACTGCACATCATTTCATCAAACTGCTTGACTCCTGCTGCTTTTGCTGATTCTTGTTTATTAAAGAAATAGTTCACCCAAAACTCACCCTGATGTTCCAATTATGAGTGACTGTCTTTTTCTGGAACGCAGAGAATTTTAGAAAAATCTTCTTCATGCAATTACGGAAGCTTCAAAACTTCAAACGCGCCATTAAATCTCGTTCATATGCCTTGCGCGCTAAATTAAAAGTATGTTAAAACCAGACAATCGGACTGGAATAAATATAATTATTCAGTGAAAATGCTGCACGCACCTGAATGAATCGTTCTTTAGACCTTTTCAGTGAGTTTAATAATCAAATTCACTGAATAAATTGGATCAAGTTAGTTCTCTTTTCACTGAATATTTAAGGGTCGATCAAGATTATCAGTGAACAGCAACTAAAATGTTTTTCACTACCTGGTCTCATGGTGTAACTGTACCTCGGTGCATTGAGACACAAAATACCTACAGATAAGTAAATATCACTGCAGTTTACAAAAGAAATGAAAACTAGAGGCAGTAAAACACTCACAGCTCTTATTCCTTTTGACACACATTTACAGAGTTTTGATTAATAAAGCGTAATTTACTTGACAATATCACGTTATGACTTTAAAATATGCTGGGAGAGTTGAAAACTGATGCTTTTGAGCATTAGCATCACACGTATCTAGCATCATATGTATGGGTTTTCATAGACGGTAGTTTTGTTCAGTAGCTCAGGGAGGACAAGGATGTACTTGAGAGGGGAGGTGCTCCCTAACTATGGTTTGACAAAACAGTTAAAATCTGCGTAAAAGGAAGTTGAAATGGCACAGTTGTATTAACAAATGCCTTTTTATATCGGTTTTGCATTTGTTAACACTATAGGTAGGTTTAGGTTGGATTTGGTGTAGGGAATATTGAATAGAGCATTGCAATACATACTTACATCAACGTAATAAGGGTGCCAGGTTCACGTATTAAACCTGTTTTAGTGCCACTCATTGGACAATTTTGGACAGTTTTTGTCAAACGGTGGAGAACAACATGAAAACATGCTAAATTTTGGGTGAATTATCTCTTTAATAGATACACCCAACATCACAGACCTGCTGTGACAAGTTAGTGATTATTTTTAAAATCAATTACGAAAAACAGAAGCATCTAATGTTATTACAAAATGAAAAACTATATAGTTGAGCAATGCTACAGTAGTTCTTAAGACACAGTCCTGAAGTGGCTATGTTTATGTAACTGGCCACTGGAGGACAAGCAGTAAATGTGGACACTGCAACGGAGAGATTTCCATATTTCACTTATTATATGGTAGCTCCAAAACAAAGATCGTAGTCAGCAAACACAGAGATAAGTGTTTGTATTAGTGTGTGAGAGAGAAACTTTTCTCTCTGACACTGATGTGGTGTGGCACTGAAAGCCTGCAGCAGTTTTCTGGCCAGGGGTTACATCCTGCAGCTTCACACTGGCTTAGACAAGCAGAACAACACTAAGAGCTCGCACAGACACACACTTGTACACAAATATAGAGGGAGAAGGCAAAAGCGAGCACTCAACAAAGTAACCACATTTAGGGATTAAAGGACGTGGGCAAAACTGCTCCACAGAGGAATTCTGACAAAGCCAGATGGAAAAAAAAACAGAAAAAAAAGACAGCTGTTTCCAAAAAACCCTGTCAAAAACTCTCAATTAAATCAAGTCAGTATGAGCTCATCACCAAATTAACTCCACTCGACTCAGTTCAAGAGACACAACTAAGCAAGCCTTGAATTAATTCATATTGAGAAACAAATAAGAGGCTGTGACGAGGCAGGTGCTGTGTGTTTGTTTTTTAAAGGAACCACATGAAGTCACAATTCTATTCTGGTTTTACTCACTTTTATCCCAGGTGAAAAAAATGCACTTCCATGATGTACTTAGTATTCTGTCTATGCGCACTCGTTTTATACTCATTATACTGAAAATGATTCTTTGGTACTTCTTAAGGGAAACTTCTAAGTGTACTCAACTGTGCTACATTGGGACACCAAGAATACGAACTTCAATGTGCTTTTAACATACATACACTTCACTCAAGTGTGCTACAAGTGGTGACAAAATAAAATGGAAAAGATTTTGAAATCTTTACATTTCAAAACAATTATTTACTTAATAAATGGCATAAACATAAACATATAAACGGCAACTAAACATATTTTTTACAAAGACATAATATGTTAAAAGCGCATTTTAGTTCACATTATTGGTGTCCCAAAATAGCACAGTTGAGTAAATAATGATTTTAAATAAAGAATGATTTTAGTGGATTAACTACAAAATAAGTTTTCAAAAAATGTACATTTATTAGCATAAAATTAGCATAACAATTAGCATAAAAACATGGTAAGTCAATGAAAAAAGTGCACACCACTTTAACAGTGGATATTCTGAAGCCATTTTGTGTTAATAGCTATTAGTAAGTTGTATTAATATCTTTTTTCTGATGTTCATACCAGAAATTATAACAATATCTATACTGCCTATATAACCATATTAGCATGCACACCGACAGACAATAACGCTATGTTTACTCTAAATGCATGCTTTAGTTATGAGATCAAACAATAATTGCCAGACCCCCTGCAGTAGTGCTTCAAGACCTCTCATAATTTTAAAACAAATTGCACACATAATACTTCTGTTATTCTGTTATTATGACTTATACATACAGGAAACTTAATGATTTCATTTAAGTTACCCAGCCTCCTTTTCCACTGCTATCCTTTCATTTGAATTTTTTTAATTCCCTTCTCATTTCTGAATTCACAGCCTTTGCATTCCTTTTTTCTCTCGGCCTCATGCAGGTCTGATAAAGCCAATTTCAGCACTCGGTGCATGAGAAGCCGAGCCAGAAGCCTCTGTCTTTCTCCCCTGTGTATCTGCCATCATCTGGTCAGCATTAGAGCTGCACCGAGCCGCAGGGTTTACACAACAGCCGTCCGACCGCCGGAACTGACCTCCACACGCAGGCAGTTTTCACATGTCTAAGCAGCAGGCGCACATGTAAAGTACAGAAACACACACGCGGGCACATTGGCCAAGGTGACGGAGTGTGTGCGCATCACACCAGAGAGCGCGTGAGCAGGTGTTTGTTTAATGTGCATGCGGCAGAATTCACCCAGAGGTTCAAGGCTGCGGCCGCGTGATATGGACCGATGACTCTGTCCCTGAAGGAACAGCGGTTACGTGCAGAGACTTATTGACAACGAGGCCACTATCTCAAATTTTGCGGATCAGTGGGTTATCTTTGCCGTAGCATTCTTAACTGAACCGAATTACTTGAGCTGTAATCGAAAAACAAAAAGCTGTAGCCTGCAAAAGAAGGGAATTTAAAGCACTGTGTGTGTGTGTGTGTGTGTGTGTGTGTGTGTGTGTGTGTGTGTGTGTGTGTGTGAGCTTATGTCTGTGGGACCCTGTGCTTTACAGTAGGACTGCATAGCGCTTTAGAGTCTCTTCATCTCTGAATACATGAATAAAAATAACTGCATAAAAAGGGTAAAAATCTGGCAGTGCACAAGTGTAATGGATATCCATCTTACGTAACATGTGAATTAAAATCAGAGCTTTCTCTCTGCGTGAGTGTGTGAACGCATTGGTGTCGGCCGACTTGTGTTTGTGTGTTTATCCCTCCAAAGAGTGTGTGTGTGTGTGTGTGTGTTTATCAAGTGCTTTGCTCAGATCCTGGTGCTTTAGCGAATGATGGAGGAGAAAAAAATTACAATCCTCAAAAGCTGATGACAATGTGTTTGCCACAGAGAATTTACTTATCACAGATGCCAAGAAAATTAGCATCGAAATGATTCAGCTGACAGTCTAACGTTATATCTGACTGCAAAGGCCCAAAATATTTATGCTTACAGCTGAAGAGAGAGTGGAAGAGGGAGGGAGAGAGAAAGAGAGGGAGAGGAAAATGAACAGCACGCATCTAAAAACCCAAGAGAAAGAAAACCTCTTTATAAAGTCGAGAGAAATGCAATGTGAAGGATCCTGGCTCAGCTACAGAAAAAAAAAAAAAAAGTGAAGAGAGAAAGTGAGAGAGAGAGAGAGAGAGAGAGAGAGAGAGAGAGAGAGAGAGAGAGAGAGAGATGGGAGAGAGGCTGACTTCAGACTTCAGAAATGGACCCACTGCGGAGTCCATGGACTGTGACATTGTGGGTTGCCATGGAAACGGGGACAGGCGCTTATGTGTTAAATGTTTGCATATAGATTGAAATGAATGTGTGCGTCTGGGCTGTTCAGGAATTAGCAGTAACATATATCTTGTAAATCTTTTATTCCGCCCACAACTTAACACCATTTCTCAAAATATGACCAGTTTGTCTCATTAAAATCCCTCGCTGTATATGATCATATCATAATCGTATGACGGGTTTTACATAAATGCAAAAAGATGTCAATTTGCTGCAACCGATCAGTCATCAGTTTAAATGCAGTTACAAATAACATAAATAGAGTACTACATTAAATCCGAAATGCAAATCATAGTTAAGGCAAAAATGAGCTAACGGCATCATGAAAGTATGCTAAATCTATGATTTGAGCACTGAAGGTTTTTAACTTTTCAGCATTTTCAGCACCAGGCATATCTTGTATAAACAACTAATGCCTGAGCACTTGAAGAGGACAGATAACATAAATATGAATACAGATGAAGCAATGTGGGCAGACACTTTTCATGGTTGGTCTCCAAACGTGTCTTTTTAAAAACCTTTTATGTAAAATATCCATTACTGCACAAGATTTAATCTCAAACTGCTAATAAAAATCCAAATCTGTCATTACGCCCAAAGATCAAATCTTTAGTTTGTTCCTAAATCTTCCACCCAAACGAATATTGTGTCCAATATGTGTGATGGAACAAGATTACAGTGACAGGTACATTTTCTGTGTACACCGAAAACAGACTTGTGCATCAGTTTATTTAAATTGGCTGACGCTTTTCTCCAAAGGGATTAATGAGAATAATGAAAGCAGCAGCAATTAAAAACTAAATGAGCGGTTAACCCAAAAATTATGATTTACAGAAAAATGTTTTCACCCTAGGGCTATTCTTGATATACACAAGATTGTTTCTTAATCATAACAGGTTTGGAGAAATTGATCATTACATCACTTTCTGACCGGTGGATCCTCTGCAGTGAATGGGTGCCGTCAGAATGACGCTCCAAACGGCTTAAAAAGTCATCGCGACAATCGGCAAGCAATCCACGCTTCTCTATTTTCATGTTTTTATCAGTTGTTTGAATTCTTATTCTGACGGCACCCATTCAGTTCATTGGTGAGCAAGTGATGCCATGCTAAATTACTCCAAACCTGTTCTGATATTAAATGGTCTTACTGTAGGTGAGTACGACTAGTCGTACAGTGAGAACACAATACCGGTACTCCTGTTTCTTCAGATGTTTTGTTTTTTTTAACATCGCAATGGATTTTACTGTTCAGGTGAAGGTTTGGAAATAACTTGAGCACTGAGGACAAGGAATGTGAAGGTTTCAGAAAGTGACCTTGCACCACAAATGTAATGGAACCATCAGACTTCACTCATTCACTGACCACAGGGGACAGGAGAGAGCTTAAGTGTTTAGGTAAAAAGGCGCACACACAGAAGCGGCCGGGCGGACATCTTCAGTTTGATGTAGACAGCTAATGGCAGTTTGGTCAAATTGCACCTGGTTAAGAGTAAGGCCGAGTCTGAAATCAGAAGTATGAAGGTGTTTGCGAAGTCTAACGCAGCGATCCTGCTCTTTAAAAATCAACTGCGGTAAAGTTTAGTCCTAATGTCACTCAAACACACCTGCCGGTAATTTATGAGTGAACCCAAAGACACTGATTAGCTGATTCAGACATGTTTGATTAGAGCTGGATTTAAACGCTGCAGGAAGGACAAATCAGAGCAGAAATGAGCATCTCTGCAGTAAATGTTGTCATTATCTATTTGAAAAAATGAATGAATGAATGAATGAATATTGTAAAAAAAAAAAAAAGGGAAGAGAAAGATGTTACTTGCTATTCTGTTGTACATTTTTGTGCAGCAAAGCTTATTGAATTATTATTAAATCGTATACTTTCTGGAAACTACTGATAAATTACAGACATGTGGACAATAACGTTTTGAATTAAATTAAATGCAAAATGTTATTTAAGAAAAAGTGTTTTTGGTTAAACTCACTCCAACTATCTTAATTTAAACCATAAAAATCCTTTTTACACTGTACTCCTTTTTCAGTGTGAGAAAAGCAGAGCGTCATAATAAAGTAGTTATTATTATGGAATCCCATTGTTGTGGTAACCATGAGCAAAAAAAAAAAGGCTCTGTGCTCTGCCAGTATACTAATGTAATTATTTATAATACAAAGGGCCTCATACGTGACCGTTCTCGTTCTTATATAGGTTTTTAATACCGTCTTCAGATCCGCCACCCAGCTTCCACCAGCCGGGAGGAAATGATCACAGGAGCAACTGATTGACAGCTTCTCTCCGAGAGGTGCCTCACACACACTAATGGAAAGATCTAGAGTGCGGCAGCGAGGAAATTATGAAAAAACGCCGTGCTGCGAGATTAAAGGAGACAAACCCATTTAGATTGAATTAATGAAGTGTTGCGGGCCGCGCACATCAAAAACGCAAGCTTGTAGATGTGCGCAACGGCTCATTGCATCGCTGCAGAGAAAACACAGATGAACCGTGCGTCGGGCCAACAGCTTGGACGGAAGCCCGTAAAGTTTGGTGAGAGACGGGGAGCCATAAATGTAGGTAAATGTCCGAAAGAGCTGGTGTTTTAAAGGTGCAAAGGAGGAGAAGGCTCGTTCGGTTTGGAGTGGCAGTCAGGACACGCTGACATTTCCTTTAGATGTGCACTTTTTCCAGAAGGCCCGCGGGGGAGACGGGGTAGCCCGCCATGACCGCTGCCGAAGAGGGCGAAGCTGAACGCTGACACTAACAGCAGGAGACAGAGCAAGCGATGTGACGTAACCCATTACACTTTAATACCTGTCTAAAGCAATCTCCCTCTCCGTCACACACACTCTCACACTTCAACCCGCAAGCTCAGATCATAGACTCCCTCTGTCTCCCTTTGTTGGCAGACGCACACGATAAACTCACCGAGTGCGTCACGGATGCCCAGACTTCAAGAGATTCGTGAAATGCGCACACACAAACTCTCCGTCGCCGCAACCCCCGAATACGTGGCGTCAGGTCTCGCGTAGCGGTGTGTTGGTCGGGCCGGAGTGTGTGTTACACAGGGTTGACTTGACTCACACACGGAGGGCCCTGAGGATTACTGTACGCAGGCGTGGATGAGGCCCTGTAACACACGTGCTGGGAATCAATATTGTATCCGGGTAAAGCTGCGCGCTAAATAATGAGGCATTTGTAAGCTGTGTTGGACTGAATAATTACTGAATGTAATACATTTGTAATGACAGCAAACAATACTATGACTCTGGCTCAATGCTAAAGCGCTTTCTTTATGCCATTTTTACTAAATAATCAATAATCTGCAGTACTGCACTCTTTATGTCAATCTCACTCATCAAAACATGTCTGCATCGCATTTCATGCCTATAATATTAATGATTAAAAATACTGTTATGAAATAATTACTATATATTATTATTGTTATTGAGTAAGAAGGATACAATTGTAACATATTTATGACAATTAAGCAAAGATTATATTTAACGCTTTTTAATTAAAGCATTCATTCAGAACATGTTACCATTTGTTTAATTTAAGTTAATTCAATTAAATAAAAAAAGACTTATGGGGTTTGTTCCGCTTCTTTATTTAACATTTTGACTACTTTTAATTTTTTAATATTCATTTTAAACAGAAAACCGTTTTCAGTCTCGATTTCATCGATTGTAAAGAGGTATGAAGCATGTGGATCAGAAACACACAGTCCTGATCGCACCGCTTCACCTTTCACTTCCATGTCATGTCAAGGGCAGATGCTCGGCGGTCTTTGGATCCCTGAGACCCTTTTCTCTAATCCAGCAATTAACATGAATTAATTAATGATAAAAGAGAGGCCAGAGCAGACCTTGAAGATGCTGTTCTGCCTCGTAAGCATTCTGATCTCCTCCGAAGGTCAGCAGGATCATTAGCGCGCTTTCTGATCTTCGAGCTGAGGAACACTACAATAACTTTGATAAGCTTGCAGCCTCACTCTCTCTATTTTCCGGCTTTGCTTTTTTTTTTTTTTTTTTTGCTAATGCTCTCTTTCAAACCCATATCTAATTCTCTCTCTTGCTTTCTCCGTTTCCATTAAGCATCTTTGAATGTGAAGGTTTTTGATAACGGTCCCACTCAAACCCTAATGCAATCACTTTTTTTTTTTCTTTCATATCGTTTGTAAAGTTCCTTGAATTTTTCTAAACATAAATGGCTTTTGTTCAAATAAATGTCAAAATAAATAATGGATGGCGTTATTTAAAGCAACAGTGTAATAGCAGTAGGTGCTGTAAAGTAGGTGCAAAGAGAGAAGATATTACATACCCGTTTACTAAAAAAATGTTCGTTGTGTTGATCGTAAATTAGCAAATTGTGTGTAAACAAATTTTAAATGTTTTTTGTGTGTATTGATTTGCAAAATATGGTTTTTGAAAGAGTTGCATGTGCAGTTGTGTAGCTTTCTCTCTCTCTCACACACACACACACACACACTGATGCCTCCATGCACTGAAGCAGAAAAAGTGCAGGGTCGGTCAAGAGAACACTAAGTTGGCTTGAACAGTGAAAAAACAGCATTCTCATTGCTTAATGACCTCTTCTGCCCCCTGGTGTTCAAAAAAAACATCTGACTGCTGGAGATTTCACTCCAGAGAGATTCTGTTTCACTCAAAGGGAGAGGTTTTTTCCTGTGTTCATTGTTTTTTAAAAGTATGTGCATTTTCAGAGAACTCTTAATGGATGCAGAGTAGTCACTTTTCATGTGGCCCTTATTTAAATTCATTTATTGGATGAATATAAAATTTTGACCAAGTTCATCTGGAGTTCAGCCCAGAACTGGCTTTGACTAATTCGGTCTCATAGCATTGCCAAATGGGCATAAACTAAAACTCAAGCTCCTTTTAACTTAATTTATCCTTAGTTCCCTTTATCTAAAATTCTTAATATTAAGGGTTTTTTTAAGTATTATTCATTAATTGAATATATGGGTTTAATATATGGGTGTAAATATATATTATATTATGTTATAATAAATTACTAAATTACTATATTAATAAAATAGCCTCGCAGCAAACCGCCCAGCGAAGGCAAAACTCAAAAACTACGGCAACATTGAAACATAGAGAAAAAATTATGTATTTACGGGCATTTTCATAATTTAATGTATTAATATATATTCTACATTTCGCCTATGCATGCTGGTTGAGTGGGGTTTCAGCTTTCTTCATCATCCAAAAAAATAATGTAAAAATATTCAGTTTATCTAAGCAGCAGAAAATATTGGGAATAGATATTATCAGACTTTACCTTTACAGCGAATAACATCTGAAACGTGAAGCTGAAAGGACACTGGAAGAATACAGTAATGCTCTGTTATCATTCACTCACCCGTGTGTTATTCAAACTGAGTGATGGAAAGCTCCCAGAAAGTAATCTATATGCCAAGCCTTCTGAAAGCCAGGACTGAATTTTAGTCACGGTTTTTGGTGACACAGTTTGCTCTCATTGAATGGAAAAGAGCAGCTTGGACATTCTGCTGTACATCTTTTGTGTTCCGCTTTGAGGGGAGATATTCCATTAGTCACTGAATGTCCTATAGTTGAGCGTACAAACATTCAAATTTGTGATGAATTAAACATTTGTCAGATATGTGAACACAGGCACTCAGTTACTTATAGTAATATAGTTAGTACTAAAGCCTATATATATATATATATATATATATATATGTGTGTGTGTGTGTGTGTGTGTGTGTGTGTGTGTGTGTGTGTATACTTTCAGCACATTCACTAAAAGGAAATATGTATATATAATATTTTAGAGAGTGTGTTTTTGGACGTGCAGCTGTTCTGGCCAGTTCTTTTTTCTTTTCCTACATCTACAGTTGTTCTCTCTTACCAGTAGATGGCATCAACAGTTAAAACAGAACAATCCTGCTGACACTGCTGTCACAGAAAGAGCAGAGTCTCTGCTAAAGAGAGAAAGAAACCCTGAGAGTTCGAGAAGCAACTGAAGTTTGGTTTTTAATGGGGAAAGAGAAAATACGAAAACGTAATTCAATAAATAAATAAAGCTGATGCTCACATATAGGCCTCAGTGCACATGGTTGGTGATAACTTCAGTGCGTGTGTGTTTGTAATTTAGCAGTCTCCTAGAAAACAGACCGCACTACGTATCAAAAGAAATGTGGGTTTAACCTTTGATTATTGGGTTAAAAAAAGCAATAAAAAAACATATTTCGAACATATCTGTTGAATAAATAAATAGAAATAAAAATAAATGAAAGTGTACGTGTGCTATGTTTCTTAAAAGCATGCATCACTGCACAGATTACAAATTAGGTTTGTCTTAAATATCCTAAACTAGTTTTGCAAATTGTTGCCGTGTTATGTCCTGTTCTAATGTGCTGTAGCTCAATAGGAGGCATGAAGATATTAGGATATACTAAACATTAACATCAAGAACTTGTGTAAAGCTGCTTTGAAACCATGTTGAAATGACTGCACGGATGCATACGACTTTAAACAATCAGCACGCTGAGTAACTCGCTTAAGGTCGCCACACGACCAGGATAAACACAAGCTCATTTTCAAACAGCTGTTTAATGGACCTGAGACAGAGAAGACTCTTTTGACTCATACAGAAGGCCACAGCTCCTCTCAAGAGCAGCCCTTCACATCCTTACAAATATCTGTTATACAATATCCGTCCACGGGACTCGGTTTCATTAAAAACTCTGATTTGATGATTGTTTTGCAATGGAATGAACGACAGTTTTCGCTTATCGATCAGCAGCCGCACATCAATCCAGACATGCTGACGTTCAGACTCGTTTTCGGTCTTTTCTTTAGTCGTGAGCAGCGACACGGACCGTAAGACTTACGGCGCCCGTGCGGCTCCGCGTTTTATCGTAGCTTAGGCTCACGGGCGTAAGCTCCTGTCGGCATCAACACGTACGCGCTCTGAAGGGTATCGTTTCATAAAGGGAGTGGCCGATGCATTTCATTAATGAATTAACGCTTCGTGCGCGTGCGCTCACGTGCAGCCTACCGCGTTTCGGTCACGGGAAAGATTTTACATCTGATTTTAGGGAACGCTAAGGCCGCCTGTGCGTTAAAATGGAGCTCAGCTGTCCAAATGAATGAATGAATGAATGGACGGACGAATGAATGAATAGGGAGTAAGTGAATGGCCGCGTTCTCTCTTTAAAGCAACGTCGCTAATGTTAACAAAACCATTGCAAAAACAATAAATATTTCGCTGCCCGGTGTGTGTGTTTGCGTTTTAGCAGCTCAGATACTTTGTAAATCCTTCCGCAAGCTTTCGTCGGCAGAGCTCCGCGCTGAGCGCGCGAGGACTCGCGAGCTCTCCAGACGGATGACTGCTCGCGCTCGGCGCTTTCTATTTTGTCCTCGTGGCGCTGTTTCTGCTCTTACTACCATTTTTTTGATTGCGGGCGGGAATAAACAAACCCTCTCCTCTGCCCCTGTCCTCCGCTTTGATATTTACGTAACCTTGCCCGCTCCTTAAAATAGTCGTAAAGTCGCGCCCGCTCGCGCGCCGCTTCGTCCTCGGGAGCTTTGACGCTCCGTGGAAGAAAAGGTGGAAGAAGCAAAAAAAAAAAAAAAAAAAAAAAAAAAGGAGGATAGGATGATAAAAGAAGAAGACAATGTAGGGGAGCGGGGAGGGCGCGAGAATCAGAATATTATGGATTGATACAAATAGTCGCTCGCGCCAACCTCAGCCAGAGTTGAATTAATGTGTTACTATTTTTGGAACGCCTGTGTTTCCAGGGGAAACCTAATGACGCAATGACGTCAATGCAGGTCAACAGCAGACTGGAGGAATTGAGCGCTTCCATTAGATTTTGCAGTATTTTCCAGAAACGCGGAAAGGACAAAATGGATTAGTTTAAAATGTACTAAAAACACCAGAGTGTCGTTTAAAAAAAAGCTGCAAAGATCAGTGCGAGGGGAGCGCGTTCGAATTTATTGGAAGTATTATTATTAGTAGTAGTAGTATTAGTATTAGTATTAGTATTATAAAAGCAAACGGGGGGGAGAGAAATATCATCCTTGAAGCATCGCTTTGCACGGTAAGTCTGACATTTATTTTCTTTTAACGCTCGCGGATCCGCGTTGTCTCGTCTCGTCCCCTTTAATGGGGCTTGGTAGAAGCGTTGGTAACGTGTTTCTGACTTTCTGACGGACAGTCTGATGCATGTTCTGTCTTCGTCTGTGAACTCAACACATGGAGAAAACACCCTGTTTCAGATGGTCTCTACGGAGCGGGTAGGTGAGCAGCGGTTATAAGCGCCTATAAACGAGCTATAACGCGCGTGCATCGCCCTGCGTCCCTGCGCGCTTTTAAAACCCGTTTAGAGCCGTTGCAACTGTTGAAAACGTGCGCGATTTCGTAGTGCTGGCTTATTCTGGCTGGGAATCCTATAAAATCACTTTAAATATTTCATTGTGTTTTTCAAATGCTGACTCGTGACTGAATATTTGGCTTTAACTTCACGGTGTGGAACAGGCGCCTGCGAGTATGCCTGGGAAAATACGATGCAAACACAAAATATGTTAACAGTGCGATTCACAAGTCCTTTATATATGTCTTTTAAAACGGCTATAGATGTGGGCCAGCGGCACGTATAGAATTGCAATAATTAGACAGCCATATCTACTTCCATAAACACGATTTATGTCCAATACTACACCGGGGGTAGCGCAAAAGCATTAGCAACAAGTACTACAAGGATTGTATTAATAACGTTCCCATTTCGTGCAACGCATTGGACTAAATGCAACCATTAAAACCTTTTTTGACAAACATTCATTGTGAGCAAACACCTTCGCAATAAAAGGGAATATTGCTCAAATGCGCGCACCCCTAAAGCAGCTACAGAGAAGAGAGGGACGCCCAATGAAAAAAGTGTTTTTAATATTCATATCTGAATAAGTTGCATTTATGCTCTAGATTACAGGCACGGTCATCGGTGTGACGAAAAGCCCTTCTTTCCCCACGAGCTGTGGGTGTGTGCAGCACAGGGCGTTCACCGCGGCGGGTGGGTTTCAGCACCGTGGACAGCAGCCCGTTCGGCACAACGGACAGCGCCCGTTTAATTAACACACCTCCTTCAATCAGCCCGAACACGCCACATCAGCGTTCGTCCGTGCGTTTCTCCGTATACGCGCGTGCAGCGTTTAATCTCCCAGAAGACGGTCGTGCACGCTCAAGACACGACACATGCGAGCACGGAGACAAATGCGGGATATGAAATAATTGCACGTCTCGGATAAAGGCCCGTTAGGCTTTGGTAGTCGATTGGGGAGACAAAAACCCCGCTAAAGTCGTTAAAGCAATCGTCGCAATCGGAAAAGGGAGGAGAGCGCGCTCGGGAGGGCGACACTTTTACACACATGACGCATTTAGTGAGGTAAGCCTCACCGATGCCTACGTCATCCACCCCGCTGGACCCCAGCCATCTCCGGCCCGGGTAACAAATAAGACGCAGAACACAATGCCGGCAAAGGAGCGGATTAAAGGGCGTTTCGCCTCCGGCACCTGGCGGTCTCGGGGTGCGTTTTGGCTGAATAGGTGAAATGAGATTTGCGCAAACGGGGACATGACGGTGACACGTACGGGCTGCACGAGAACGACGCGTGGGGCCGGTTTAAGTGGACTAGCCTGTGACGCGTGAACTTTGGGCTGCTCGTCGTAAACGCAACAAAACAATAAAGCAGTGTCAGTTTTCGCAGGAGAAAGCTCCTTGCGCCAGAATCGGAGAACTGAATCATTTACGTGCGCAGTTGTAGCGGTTTCGGTT
Organism: Puntigrus tetrazona; assembly: GCF_018831695.1. Classification (NCBI taxonomy): domain Eukaryota; kingdom Metazoa; phylum Chordata; class Actinopteri; order Cypriniformes; family Cyprinidae; genus Puntigrus; species Puntigrus tetrazona. Next base: position 9,689,197 of record NC_056702.1, on the reverse strand, counting down.
AAGGCCTTTCTTGGTGTCTAATCGTGTCTTGACCGGATAAATGTGTGCGTGTGTGTGTGTGTGTTCCAATTTTTTATTTTAATTTTTTTTTTCAAATAAATATTTTTTCTCTCTCCCTCTCTCTGTTCAGATACACGAAGCTGATTTCCAGGTCCCTGTCTTGTCCCTTTCAGGTCTTTTTGCGGTCTGGGCTTGCTGTTCCTTGAACCAGTAGCCAGGAAGCCCTTACCCCAAAAAGTATCTGCAGGGGACCAAAACATCCCAACAGACATATCAAGCCCTCAAAACCCACTGACAAATAGAAAAAGCATTCACTTGCAGAGCACACTCCAAAAATGTTATGCTTTCTGTTTGCGATAAACGAACAGTGTGATGATATAAGTATTTATATCTATTAGCAGATTAACCCCAAGGGTTCCTAAAACAGTCATAAATGCAAAATACGGCGTTTTGCGTAGATCCAGCAGCACACATTGTGTGGGGAATGTGCAAACTTTTTGCATTTGAATAGAATTTGATTTCATGCGTCCACAAAGGACCTAAAATTGACTAAACACGACTAAACACGCAGTAGGTGAAGGATGACAGAAACAAAACCTGCATTTACATCAGTGCAGAAATTAAGGCACGGCCCTCGCCACATGTGCTTGGTGGCCTTCTATCACTATATTTTAATATAAAATCATTTTAAGTCTGTAGCATGTGGAGAGACCCTTCATTAAGGAATCACATGGATGCCAACTGATAAAGTTTTTAGGTTATGCTTTATTTTATGGTGTCTTTATTGCAGTGTAATTACACATTTAAGTATTAAGTAACTACGCGTTCTTACTGTATGATTAGGGTTAGGAGCATTAGGGTTTGGCTTGGGGTAAATTTCATTTATTGTTATTATAATAGGAAGGACATGTAACGTACACCTTTTAAAAAAAGCGTTCCCAGTTTTAATTCTCTACATAACTTCACGGTATTTAATTTTAATTTTTTGTCTCATATTTACCAGTGGTGACAATAGCATCAAACATCAAAAAAATGCAGATTGAATAAAATACCCATTTTGAAATTCATACCGGTGGAAAATGAAGGGTAAAATAAATAAATAAAGGACGGGGGGTAACTAATGGAACGTTCCATAATTTATATTGTAATATTGCAATAGCTGCATTTATATGTTTGTTGGTCTTTGCGAAAAAAAATAAATAAATAAATAAAGTATTTTATTAGCCTATAAAACCTTTGAGAAGATTAGTACGTGATTAGTGCTTTTTAAATTCATTTCGCCTGCTCTCAAGATAAAGAAATATAGAGGTAGAACTGATCACATGGTCCGTTATCTTTCGTCTTCCCGCTAAACTTTTTATTCTATTAAATTAAACTAAAGTATTTCAGTGAACCTGACAGACTGTCATACTTTTAATGCATTATGTAATGCAACACAGAAAAGTACGGAAAAGAAACACAGGAGAAGCTTAAGTGGGTCATAAAGGCTGTATATGAATGGCACCCGTTCTCCCTTCTGGTGCCTGCGACAGCCTTAAGATATGAGAGTTGGGTATTCAGCCAGGTCCATGGGCATCTTGGTATTATGCTTTCACGCCCCAAAGCATTTATCCCCATAACTTCCTGCCCGTTCACCAGGACACCAGCTGAGTGCTTTGGTCATGTGACTCCGCTGTCCCCAGGCCTTCCCGTTGTCTCCGCTCCTCTCATGCACTTTACGGAAAAAAAAGAGACCATATGCTTCATAGATAAATATAACTAAGGTATTAAGCACAAATAAAGTTCACCCAAATTAATATTTAATAAATATCGACGTATCAGGTGTTTATCGGTAGCGGTAAAGGATAACGTTTATAAAGTAACATGATTGTTCAAAGTATTTGCTCACTTTTTTAAAAAATGCATATAAACCATCCCGTACTGATGACAATGTGACCCTCATATTGGAGACAGGGTTAGTCCCTTTGAATTATGATCCAAAAGCATGGTGCGCAATTTGTGTCAGCGTTTAGCCCTGGGAAATGGAGCAGTGCTCCGCCGATGTCATCAGCACAGGACGTACTGTTGTGGAACCACTTTTTGGGTTCTCCGTGTTGTTAATGAAGTCACTACTGTAGACGTCGGTTCTTATTTTGCAAATAAAGGTTTCAATTAAGATTAATTGTCATTTGATTATCTCCTGTTAGCAACATTTTGTTAGATACGGTGCAAAGAGCTCTGTAATTAAAACACTGATGTTTGGTGTACTTATAATGTCTGCGTCTGTGTCTCTCGCTAGCTGCATGGAGTCCTACATTTAAAAGAGAAATTCTGATATTAAACTTAAAAAATGTACACAAGAGATGTTCTGTTATTGTACTTCTAGCTCTTTATAGAAATGAATCACTATTAATATGTGTTCTTATATCTGGCCGAATGAATATCAAACTGTCATTACGTTTTTTTTTCTTTTTTGGTAAATATTTTGGGATGAAATAAATGTGTGAATGCAAATTGATGGCAAGTGACTCTTTATTTAAGAGTCGTACAAAAATGCTCGACTTTGTAGGCACGGAAACTTTTTAGCATTTTCTAAAATAATTGTGCATCTTTTCAGGTCTGCATGGAGTGTGGGGAGAGGGGTTTGTACATTTAGGCACAAAATACTTCAAACGAGAAGCAAATCGATCTTAAATGTTAAAATAGGACATCAAAAAAATGATGCAAAACCGAAATGTATAACCACTCACTAAGGCTTTTGCACTCATAACATGTCTTCTTGTATCCTCACCTTCTTACAGGAAAAGTTACAAAGCTGTCATTAGGGTAATAGCTAAACATAACATCTTTATTTTACCATAAATAGCACATATTAGCACTTTAAAAGTGTATATTTGTACCCAAAGTATTAGTATCTTGTGAAAGGGCGACAAGCTTTTGTTTTTCAGAGAGTGTGAACAAAAATGGAGAGACATTTAGTACATTTTAAACAATTAAGTGTAATCTATATTTCCTTTTTCATGGGGAGTATCTTTTCTGTCTATTCTTGTATTTTTCTCTCTTTTTAAGCAGCTTGTGTTTCCTCTGATTTTCTGGTGTCTTTCTTGTAGTTGAAATCTGACTCAGTGAAACCTCCTGCAGGTCAAACTGAGCAGTGCGCTCACGAGCACAGTCCTAAAGAAAGAGAGGCAAACGCAGAGCTTTTGGGCCATTTTTATCAATTCAATGCTTTCCGCTTTTCATTAAAACAGTGAGGGTTTGCCCATCAAAACAGTGTTTTAAAGATAAGCCAAAAATTATTAAATGCAATAGGTTTTTTTAATACTATTTAAATCTTTGCTTAAATACTTTTTAGGTATTTGATGAAATAGCATAAAAAATGAACAGTACTTCTTCAGTGTCTCATTAAACCATTTTTGCTTAAATACTTCATTAAATGCTGTTTCTTAAAGATATATACTATCGATTTCTGATCAAATTGCTCAGTTTGGAAGAAATACTCTCATACGAGAAGTGATATAAGTATACGGAGTTGGAAGTATAATAATGCATTACTTGCATAACATTTCATATTTCACGGCTCAGCTCCATATCTACAGAAAAAAAAACATAAATATGTGTTTACCTGTCAAAGACACAATTGCAATAAAAAGTATGTAACACATGTATTTCGACTTGTCATAAAAGTGTTTATGATTTACAGGTTGCATTCTCCATGCATACATAGGTGTCCATATTTGGAGAGCTTTGCATATCCTGCCTTCATCACGCAGCACATGATTTCCAGATAGGACCCTCCTCCGCTCCCCTCCCCCGGCAGTACGTTTTGCTAAGTTTGGTTGGGACAAAAGCAGGCTGTAACCCAGTCTAAAACATCAGTGTGCGCTAAAGCCACAGATTTGCACGCACTGGAAATTACAGAGAAATATTTCTCTGGGTCCACCGCGTACTTTAATCATAAACAGATGGAAATCCTGAACAAAGTGCGAGTCACAGGATACCCGTATCCGAGCTGACCGAGCGAAATCAGACCAAAGCCCCTAGACAGACTCCCAAATCTAAAGAAACAAAATCCCATGATCCGCAAGACCGCGTGATTTATGGAAAACCAAATGCAAAATCATGCCACCATTTTTCTGTCATGACATAACGCACACTTCTGATTTACAAAAACACTCGAGGAAGAGGAAACGCGCATCTGTGAATTTTTACGTGAATTCCCTTCTAATGACTGACTTTTCTGTATTTTTCGTCTCATTAGAGCATATTAAAAGACTATTAAACGCAGGAAACTGCTGTTTTTCCCAGTGTTTTTGCTGACTCACGCTCTGAAGGCTTATTTGCACAGTAATGATGACCAAAGGAAGCTGTGACAGATGATTCAAATCCTCAGGCTTTTATGAATGACGCTATAAATCTGTGTCGGTCTCATGAACTGCAGTCAGATTGGATATCTGGGATTAAACTCTCACCTCTGACAGTAAATTGAGAAAAAGGACTGGAACTAAATATGCGTCACAAAAAAAAAAAAATAATAAAATCTGTCAGTTTACGGGAAGAGCACGCCAACAGTCAAAATGAAATACATATCAACTCATTTTTATTATTACTGTTTTCGCTAGTGATGTGGGAGCATGGAAATAACGTAGTGGGTAAATAATCCACAAAATAATTAAAGATTAGTTTCTGTGTATGAATCCATATTTGTCTATATTTGTGATCAGATCATGAGAATTAGTTTTAATGCATTTGACTGCTTTAGTGTGTCCACATACCACATATGTCTGTATTCGTGTGGGTCAAATACACCCAACATTTGTACTTTAGGTCCGATGAAAAAATGTCTCTTTCACATTACTGGGTCTCAGTGTAGCGTGAGTTAATGCGTGACCAAACAGATGAAGTGTCTGAGAGCATAAAGGGGCAAACTGGATACCAGTAAGTGAAAACAAAAGGTCAGGGCTAGGACTCGAATCCTCATTACCACACACACACACACACACACACACACACACAGACTCTAAAAGCACATAGCTTGCATTTACGTGTGAGTGAGTGCGCCTTTGTGTTTGTTTAATACACGAATTAGCATTAACCCATAAAATCCTGTCGAACCCATATTCAAAACAGACAAAACAGACGAAACGTAACAGAAACGTTTTATCCCTACATATCGTAGAAAAATCTGAAAAGAGAAAAAGTGCATATTGCAACAAACAAAAGCAATTAGGGTTTACGGTAACACTGCTGGAAATGACCCAAAGCCTTTTGTTTGGCAAAAAAAAAAAAAAAAAAAAAAAAACTGTCAGTGTTTTCCACGGGAGATGATCGGCCAAATCACATTGGGTCCCAGATAAAGTCATTGTTCTGATAATTAAAACCCCAAAGAATCTAAATGGGACTTTTGATACATATCTGGCAGCCCTGAGTGCATCTAATATGCTGGTTGTGACTAACACATTTCATTACAGTTAAGCAAAAAAATATGTAAATAATAAAAAATAAATAAATAATATCTATCTATCTATCCATCTATCGGTGACTAACAGCACATACGTCACTATTATTCTAACAGTCAAGATAACTGTACTGAGTTGCAAATATCTACTGTCTGTGCTCGTCTATAGAAAAACATGACAACTTTCACCCAACATTCAGCTAAAGCAATAAGCGTGAAGTCAATAAAATCCAAAGCACGTAATTTCCAGGAACTAACACTGAAAGCCTTAGGGAGTTACATCACAGACACGCATACACTCATTCAAACTCACACACACAAAAGTAAAAGTATTCACACGCAGCTGAGAAACAGGAAACGCGCATAAGCATGAACTCAGTTCAGAGAACTCAAGAAAAGCACAAATATTCCAGCCTGCAAACCAGTTCCATCCAGAAAATCCGTAAAGTGCTTTGTCAGCTTTTGCAGTCACTCAAAATATTTTTCTCTTCGATATTTTTTGCATAAAATCCAAAATATTAATTACATTAATAACAAAGTCCTCTGCTGGCCACGAGACCCTCAGCAATCACGCTATTTAGCGGCACACGGCTATCTGGAGCATGCTGCAGATCTATTACACTGCCTCAAAAGACGGCTCAAATTTAGTTTCAGGATGTATCTTCATGTGCAGATTCTGTCTTTGGCTGTTAAGGCAGCAAGCCAAGTCAGCTGCTTAAGTTTTCAAGTACAGCCTTTTATACTGTTCACGTTTCCAACAAAAAGACAGTTCTTTTTCCTCAAGAACTGCATTTGAACTACAGCGGGTTTTAACTAGGCCTTTTAACAACACTTTTACAGAAATACCAAGAGACTATTTTTTCCATTTATGTCATGTGTGCTCATTATCCAACATCATTTTATCTTAAGTTCATAGACTTAAAATATACTCTTGATTCCATCGATATTTCATAAGCAGTTCGTATTGATTTAAATGAGCAGTTTAATGTTGTAATTTGTCCTTTTAGTTCCTTTCCCCATTTGTATAACTGTAGGAACTTTTATAGAAAAAGTATTTTGTAACATATTTAGGATCACTTTAAAAATAAATGGAAGTGAGTATATATAAAATATCAATACAAAATACTCTATTTCCATGTTAAAGTGTTTTCTTCCACACAAGGTATAAGTAGAACAGTCCATTACATAGACCATAATGTTAAATATAGTTGAAATTTGAACGTGTTTGGTTATGTATTGGTTATCTTGTTCTGGGAAACTATTGTGTTAATAGAATAAACACTTGTAAAACTTAGAAATGTGAGACCCATAAATTTACTAAATGCATGTCAATATCAAAAACAAATGTCTGTGCATAACCGTACAGCCATAAAAAAAAAAAAAAAAAGAGCGAACAACTTAGGGCTCTGTTATCATTCGTCTCATGTGTTAACCACAACTTTACTGGAAGTGTCCTTACCTGGAGCCCCGGTGTCTTGGACTAGAACGTGCGTAAGGGGTCTTCAACAGGCTTGAAGCCTCTGCTGGACGACAAGGGCGAACCAGACTAGACCGGAGCAGGATGATTCACTGGGGCAGTGAGTCAATCACGCACAGCTATAAAAGAGAGATTCCTGTGTGAGTTTCTCAATATGCACATCAACACACCAGAGGTAAGCTCACTCACTCATTCATTCACACACACACTCTTGTGTACAAGGACACAAAACATCTCAATATGACCTTTACATCAATGATAAAAAAAATTAATATGTGTTATATCATCATACTGCACGCAACAGGTATTTCATTCATTGACTTATACACGCATTGTACATGTAAAGTGGAAGATTTTGAGATAATCTAATACTGCGCGCTAAATATGTGACACGTGGCAATGCGGTTTGTTTCTTTGCAGAAAGATGCAGTCTTCCCTGATCTTTTTTTTCTTAATAACTGCCCTGGTGGCTATTGGCGTCAGCCGACCCACAGCTACAGAGGAGAGGATCCGAATCATGGCCCGAACCATCATCACCAGAATTAAAAAAATTAAAAATGAGGTAAATGGCTTTAAATCAAGGTAAGGTGATGTAATTTACCCTCATGTCATCCCGAACCTGTAACATCTAACTGACTTCCTAAAGTGAAACGCTAAATGATTTCCTTTAAGCACTTTTAAGACTTTTTATACAAATTTCTTGTGGAGTGACTAGTTTGAAATGACATGAGGGTGAATAACAACAGTCATGACTGTAAACTAATTATAAACCTAATAACAGAAGCATGTAGCTTGATTTGATGTAGCATTATATATATATATATATATATATATATATATATTTTTATATTTTTTTCATGATTTTTTCATCATCATTTACTTACTTGTGGACAAAGAAATGTACTTGTAACTCAAGGCATCTACTGGAAAATGACTTACATTTATTACACATAAATATATAAGACACGCATTCAAAATATACTTCGATATCAATTGTAAATGGTTCTTTCGAATTTCCACATGGCATTTAAGAGCTTGAGTTCTGAATATTTAGCACATTTCCGACCGTCTTCACAGCACTTCCAGATGTCTCCAGAGATTGATTTTGGCCCGGACATCGACACCCCCATCGATGGTCTCACTTCTGTCTCCGTTCACTTGAGCTACCTCCAGCTGAGGCTGCGAGTGCCTCCTGCCCTGCACTTACAGCAGGTCCAAGTGGACTTGGAAACTCTCCTAAGAACGCTGGAGGGGCTGGCCATTTCACAGGGATGCCCCCTTCCCAACCCTGAGACCCCAGCGCACAAAGATGAAACGGCCTTCCCTGTCACTTCAAACTACCTGTACCTCCTGGAGCTCCAGAGGTACCTTGAGAAGCTCTGCCTGAATATGGACAAACTGAAATGGTGCAAAGACACGGATGTGGCTGAGACGTTTCTATTTTAACATCTGTAAGCCGCGCTGCTTTACTTCTATGCACAACTCTCAAAAATGCACACGCAAGGACTAGTTCTCTAAATTATTTAACTTATTGCACTTGATTAGTTCTATTGATTTGTTTATGTTTGTGCTGTGTTTTACACTAAATCGTTCTATTTTCTAAGCTAAATTGTAATATTTAAGCACAGGATGATGTTTTGTATTATGATAGAGCGCCACGAAATTTGAACTTGCCTGAAGTTGTTTGTGTTATTTACTACGTCACTGTGATGGTACGCACTTGGATTTTTACATTTTTTTAAAACAATAAATTATCTTTTAAAAAAAACGCTCTACATAACCATTTTTTATACGCAGGAGAGAGAGAATGAGAGAGAAAGAGTTTTATCCTTTCACTTTAAATAAGCCTAATCCTGTATTATTTTAAAAAGGCACTGCATGAGAGAGATTACTTTTATTTTTTCACGGCAAATGATATTTATTATGAAATTTGTTCAGTCGAATGTTTTAGTTCTGATCGTGAAGACATGTTACAGTAGCATCAACTGCTTGACTGGTAAAAATAAAGTCATCTAATTTAGACTGGTAATAACTGGTAATCTTTTTTCTTTCTTTTTTTTAAGTCAGTTACTCAAAAATAAGGTCTAATTTGAAAAATAAAAATGATTAGCCGCTACAGTGAACCCAGTTCTATATGTTTTAACACAATGACTTACGCAACTGGCCCCAGAAATACACTTTTTAGAAACTGGCTAAGAATTTTAATGCAAGCGTCTACCGAAAGCATCCTTTCTTTATCACGCTTTTTTCTTCTCTGCTTCCATAACCTGTCTTCCTTCAGTCTAATCATCCAAATTTAAGTTTTATTACTTTATTTTATTATTATTTGATGTGCTATTTGTTTTATTAGCCTACGCTATTTGTGTCTGTACGTTGTAAATGCAATACATATCTTTTAAGCTTTTTTTGCTATGCTTCTGTAGCCATTACAAACACCAAATGTTTTGTACCCCCGGCTTTTTGCAGAGCTCTGTTCAAAACATCTATGCGTAATTACTTAATGTATAATTACACAGGGTCTGGTCTGCGTATTTAAAAAACAGCATTTCAAAAAACCTGCAATTGTTCAGAAAAAGCAATTGTTTGGATGTGCTGTGAATAGTCAACATGGGGTTTGCCGTTGACTTGTGTCTTTAAATCAACAGATAAGTCAAATGCACTGATATATATTCAACTACAAAGCACAAAAATGAGTCCTAAATAAGTGCATTCAACAACAGATAGCCTAAAAACTATTCAATTTGATATTTCCAAATGTCACGTGTCAGCCTGGCGACAGTCTTAGTTTTCAAGAGATATTCAGAGACATGTACCTGAAGCTCTCCGATTGTATTAGCTAATTATTAGCTTTAAGTGTGTATTTTGACACATAAAGGTGCCTTCATTGGCTCATTCTCATTTGAGACTCTGGTAAAGTGCAGTAACGCTTACCAGCAGCAGTCTGTGCTGAAGAGATGCCCATTCGAGGCGGTTTTGGTCGTAGGGCAGGTACCAAAAAGGCTCGGGGACACAAAGGTGATTGTATTTTTCATCTACTTCCAGACGTTTCCAGCACTTGTGTTTGTCCAAATCAAGCGACGACGGATAAAACTGCCGTTGGAGCGTCGCGTTCCTGACGCGTTTGTTTGTTTGTTGAACTTTAAGAACATTTAGCCATAAACGTGTCGTTTACATATTTATAGCTACACGAAGGCGTCTGAGTGCAGGCTTGGTGACTTTTAAACGACTACCAATACTATTTTCTTAGTACCAAAATTATAAAAAAACCAAAACGTAAACCAGCGTGCGCGCACGCGCGCGTTCGTCAAACAGGTACTGCGCGCGCACCACACCGAACAGCGCGAGGGCCTGGATTTGAATTGTTGCATAAACGTGTAGTAAACATCGCGACCAAAAAACAAATGGTTGCTACAGCTTCACCATTAAAATGATATTTGCTTTAAACGCGCGTCTTTGTTATAAGTGTGCATAATTCGCTTATGCGTTTAAAAAGTGCGTGAATGCGTTGTAAAAGGCAACAAATTAAAATATTGAGTGTGAAGCCGCAGTTTCCAATTCTGCCCCGCAAGATGGCAGCAATAGCTCACATTTGCGCTTGTGTTCGTTTCTTTTTTTTAATAGCTGTACATTCGTTCTCATAATTAACATGAAAAGCATTGTCTTTTTTATATCAGTTGAGTCATCAGATTTCTATTTTATTACGTGGCAGGCCTATATTTCTATACTATATAGCTAAAATTGTTTCTTTAATTATTTTCATACACTCAATGCCAATCATAGTCTGTGTACCAGTGTCTCTCTAAAAATGCTGGAGATCAGAATCTCATTAAAACTTAAAAAAAAGTAGACCGAGTGGCTAGGGTGGACACACTGTGTCTAGTAGACCTTCCCTCTCTATTGTTTCTCGGTAGGCAAGCATTGTTCAGAGCAGGGGCCAGCGAGACAGGGTAGGGTCGGCCTTCCTCTGTGCAAGGTTCAAAGTTTCCTTTTCGTTTCTTCCTCTTTTTCAGATTTTGCTCTATTTTTGCACTGTACCAGTACAAGCTCAGGATAATTGCACTGTGTGTGTGTTGCCCTCTGGGTAAACAGGGCTTGATGCATTAAACATGTGCACATTGATTCGGTATAATCTGCCTGTGCGCCAGCATCCGCTGTTGATCAGAAGGCAGTGTGTTACACTCTCCTGCGGCCCTCTTATTCTCAGTGTTTTCAACGCGCTCAATGAACTCTTATGGGCAAATGACTTTTTCGAAATAGAGAAGGAGTGTGTCTTTGCATCTTAGAACCGCGTGCAATGCCACATCCACCTAGTAGTGCGGGCATAATGGAAAGAAGCGTGCAGGCCGCACATATCACTGGCTTCAAAAGGAAAAGTTTTAAAACAGATGTGAAAAGAAATACGCCTACATAGCCGTTAATCATGCATACATGCACTTGCTGAAGCGCCCACACACTAGCATTCGCCTCCTTCAAATAAGCCCACTAAACAGGTTGCTAAAAATTTCTTCATGCCGACGACTGATTTCTATAAAAGTTTGTTTCTCATACGGCCTTAAAAATAAGGTAAAGAGATAAATAAGTAAAAAAATAAATAAGGTAATTGGGACTTTTATCTCACAACCTTTATCCCCGAACTGCAAGCTATCCCATAGCTAGCCAGTAAGTCGCCTAAATGAATAGTAAAAGATGAAGAGGCAACAAAACACGCAATGCTGCTACTGATTCTTCTTGTCTCAAAAGTGACTGATTTGGCATGAGTGCTTCTGTGTGCGGAAAATCAATTAAGGAAGAAAAAATGAAGGAAGAGTCTGATGTGGCTTTGCTGCTTCTGCAAAATATTATGCTATTGTACATTTACAGGGACTCCATTATTAAATACATAGAGCAAAAAACTCACTTGATGCGCTTTCTTTTTGCTTTGTTCTTACTTAAAAAAGATCTTACTGTACAATTTTGTGATAAACCAAAAGAAGTGAACTTCCCAGGAACACTTGAATTCACAGGCACTTCCAAAGCAGTGCACACATATTCATGAATATATATATATATATATAATATTTAAATACATTTCTAATAAACACTTTTCAGTTCTGATATAAATGTTTACGCAGCCAGGTCAAGCTATTTAAATTGTGCTGTTTTATGCATGAATGTTTTTGTGAGATGCCATGCATAAGTGAGAATTTTTCTATATTTTTTATCGCATTTTTATATGGAAAACGTCTTTTATTTTTCAGACTTGCCTGACTTTGAAGTACAAGTTCTTTCCAGGACAACTTTAAGGTAGCATCAGAGTTAAAGACTGAAATTGCATATTCTCTGAGTAGGTACTTCTTATAAATAAGCATGCCCATTAAAAAAAGTCTGTTGTATATACAATAAATGTAATCCGGACAGTAGCATGCCCATGAATACTGATAATTCTCTTTTCATACATTTCTCATTATTTAACATATCTTAACTTAAATGCATTAAGTTATGCCAACAAAACTATGTTGTAAATCAGTTAGAAATCGCTCTATGGGTTAAAAATTGCACGCTACCACTATTTACAGTGCTGTTTTTGGAAGAGAGATATATCGAGCTGTGTGTGTCCGATCAATCCATACATCCGCATCCATCCGTTAGCTGGATGACCAAGAAAGGAAAACTGCACATTAAAGTCAAATTGTGTGTTTTAGCTTTGTTAATGCGGACCGTTAGGATTCATTGTTCCCTAGAGACAAAGGTACTTATCTCTATCAGAGGAGGCCATTGTGAGCTCCTCCGGATGCTGGGGGTGGGTGAACATAAAGCACACAGGGTCAGAAGGGGGGACTCTGCCCACCTTATATAGTCTATTCAGTGAACGGCTCGAGCAGTCAGACAACAACAACATGGAGTCTGAGCACAGGCTTATGGACCATCCTAGCACACGAATATGTGATATTTGATGTAATGCAACCATTAAATCTATAATCAAATATTTAACCATGCATTAGTGGAAGAAAATAGATTGGGTAAAAGAACATTGCTCTAAATGGGAAAACATTTTATTTTTTTCAGAACTGTAGGCATCGAGCGAGCCTCTGTTCGCCGAGCTGAGCTTAATGACTACACATTTTTCATCTGTGCAGTTGGGTTATGGGTTTATCTCATTTTAAAAATGGATTTCCTTCGAAGAGGCCTCCAGAGCAAGTGGCTTTTTGCAGCAATATGAAAAGTGGACAGTGGTGTCTTGCTTCTGGCAAGTGTCTTATAATACAATTGTTGAACTTTTTATAGAAAACCAGGAAGACCGAGAGATTACGTTGCTATGTATTAATAACACATGGCCTTTTGCAACGACATTGTTTTTGCCCACAGTCAGAATGTTTTGAATGAACTAAAACATTTTAGGTAGCGGGGGGTAACAAGTTATTTCAAGTTGAAACAACTATTGTTTTTTGTTCCAGACTTTCTTTTTTAATATACACAAAAAATATATAGTTATGTTGTGGTCCAGACTATACTTGGACTTTCATTGTATGCATAAACATGACTTTTATATATATATATATATATATATATATATATATATATATATATATATATATATATATATATATATATATATATATACTTTTTGTGTTTCATAGAAATCAGAAATTTTGGGGCGACATGAGCCTGAGTAAACAATCACAGATTTATTTTTTTACATTGTCTTCTTCGTATACTTCAAGAACCTTAACTGTTGATGATGAACATAACAGCTGGTTAGCCTGCATGTTCCCTAAACCTCAGTAAAGCTCTGCACTTCACCTTAATACATTCTGTTCTCAAAAACATTACCCCTGCTCTCGTGAGACATACAGTAGTGATCTGGAGTAAAAGGTAAATGGTAAAAAATAGTAGTAGAGTGTGTGTGTGTGTGTACTGTATGAGAGGTCAAGCTGGCTCCATCCAATTGGACAAAGTTGGGCTTTCAATCAGGAAATGATGTTTCCTTGGGATGGGACAATTCTGATTGTTTCTAAATTTAGTGAATTCCTTTGGATCAGAGAGGCAGTCATATCCCAGAATATACTCTCTCCCAGGAGGAACATTGAGAATGGATTTTATTATTGGCATCAGAGATAAGCTGTACAATTGACTAGAAGCCGAAGTGTGGCAAAAGTCAACTCAGTGTTTGTGGGCTGAAGTGTGATGTAACACTTTTGTTAGGATTCTCAAAGACAGGGATTCTGTTCATTGTTAGGGTATTTAACTCGCTGTAAATAAAAAATTAAGAAGTGAGTTTATAATTCATGTGTATGTATTTATGTGTATAATTTAACAGTATTGATTTAGTGTATATGTTTTATTGAAATGCAATTGCTATTAAATATTACAACTTCTAAATCTTGTATAATGTAATTATGTAATTGTACGTGCAAGTTTTTATTTCCTAACTGACACACTATAGAATATAAAGTAGAATATTTATACTTTCAAAAATATTTGTAAATGTATAGAATATATGTCATTCCAGTTTGGATGACAACAAGAAACACTATGCAGTATTTTACGTTTTAAAATTTATTTATCACACTGCAAAACTATTTATGCACTTTTGGATGTCTAAAAGGTGATTAAAAAAAAAGAGAAATATGACCCTTGACCACAAAACCAGTCATAAGCTTCAAATTTGGAATTATATATACATAGATTTATACATAAACTGAAAGCTGAATAAATAAGCTTTCCAGTCGCATATGATTTGTTAGAATAGGTCGATTTTTGGCCGGGATAAATGTGAGGGTGCAAGAAAATGTAAATATTAAGAAAATTACACTTAAGGTTGTCCAAATGAAGTCTACTAATCGCAAAATTAAGTTTTGATATCTTCACAGTAGGAAACTTACGATGTGAATTATGAATATGAATACTCAATATCCTAATGATGTCTGGCATAAATGAAAAATCTGTATTTTTGATTCATAAAATGTATTGTTAGCTACGGCTACAAATATACCCGTTCTAATTGTGACTATGTGACTCGTTAAAATTGTATTAAGTTTCTTTAAAAATTGTGAGGAAAAAGAATAGATGCCGGTAATGGTATATTGTAGTGTGCATCTATATATTAACTGTGTGTGTGTGTGTTTTTCATCTTTACAGGATCCTTAATTCTTTGACGGCCGCCTGCTTGTGCGGTGCTTGCTCTCTGCTCTCTAACAATCTGCTCAGTGAGGTGTGACCAGATATTGTGCATCTGAATCCTACACTAGACTACTGATGCAGCGGGAGAGGGGAGGAGAGAGAGGAAGAGGGAGGGAGAGAGAGAGAGAGTGTGCGACCAAAAACGATTTCTCTCCCACACGCTCAGAGAGACAGATCTCGCTCTCCTGCGGTGGAGTGCTGGTGGCTCCTCTGGATTCTCTCTTTGCTCTCTTCCGCTGGCAGAAAGGTAAGTTTCTCCTTCTGTCCTTCATCTCTCAAGAAATGTTTCGTTAGAGAGGCTACAGAATCGCTGCAGATGCCTGAATCTCCTGATTTAGGTGCGCTGCACGTATGTGACAGTCTCAGCCAGGTCCATAAACATCTGTATTTGATTGACAACCATGGCTCGTGCTCTTGATTGTGCCGAACGGATGGTTACGTACCTTCTCAGACCTTCACATATGCGCGGTGTGGGAAAAGCTCTGCGTTTCAGACGCATTCTGCTCCTCCGGTAACCATGGCGAAGGCAGCCGGCGTAGCAGCCTGTGCGTTTCGAGATAATCAGGTGATCCGGATGCTTTAAAAGAGAAAAGCCCAGAAAAACATTAACGTGACAGGTCGTTTATCATGTTTTCACGGGCGAGTGTAATTGACTTCTTCTGAGCAACAGCACGGTGCGCGTGCCAAGACGGAAAATGGTGAAAATGTTTTGCAACATTTGGAAATTCACAGTGAAATTGGCAAAGAATCACAAATGTCAACAGGTCGCTTGGACCACGTTGATTAGCATGTCAGATGATGGACATGTCAGATATCACGTTTATGAGTATTTCGAGCGTGCACACTGATACTGGTAGAAGTGAAACAAACAGCATTGACGGTTGATGGCTGGGAGCGAACAACTATAACGAGGACATATAATTCATCGATTTCCATGCGCATGCAAGCTAAACATAAATTAATAGATTCATTCAGGCCTGCGACATCGTAACGTGAACACTGTGGCAACCGACAGCCGTGAGGACGCAGAGCCGATGATGTGGAAAATGATTGTGTACATGGAGTCAACAGTATTGAGCCCAGTGTTTTGCAGTGTGAGGGAATGGGAGGAGAAACATTGTGTAAAATAACAACACATTCAATGCTCCATCGAACCGGCCGATTGAGGTGATTTAAGGGGTGCTTTAAAACCGGACATTGCCCTTGGTTTGATGTTGTTGTGTCCAGTTGACTAGCGTATGTGTTACAATTGAACTGGTTCTTAAAATGACACCAACTAACAATCACACCATTTTTTTTATATATATGAATCAATAATAATATAGATAAATGTATCTAATAAACCTAGTGTACAACTACTGATGGTTCTTTTTTGGTGTGGTTTTATTGACATAGCGAGATTTTTCAACCACAGTTCACTTAATTAGTGAAAAAACATCTTAAAATATCGATAAAATGTATAAATTAATTAGATCAAATCCTGGTTTAAGCTATTTTACTAGCTAGTAAAATTCTTTGTAGTTTAGGATTAACCACAAAAAAAAAAAAACATTTGTTTAGGACTAAGCTGTGTTTGGACCATAATACACCAGACCAAGGCTGCTTTGGTTCATGGTTGGGTTAATTTGAGGTTAAGGTTAGGCTAATGGCTTTCGCTGTCTCTAAAAACCTTTAGACTGTGTTTAAAGGAAAACTCCTGTGCTCTTTATGGCTGCAGGTCATAAATATCCCCTCCCCCATCTTGTCTATAGGATAAGAAGCAGAAAGGCTCAGAGAATAAATCATTTGATTTCATAAAGGCGTGGACCAATGATTCCCACAGCCGTCATGCATGTCTCGAGGCCTGTTAAAATAATTGATATCATGATGGGTCGATCCGTCACCACTTAAGAGGGTCCTCAGCGCTAGACATACTTTAAACACACATATATTTGAGAGAAGGACATTTTGACCTTAACTCTGATCTTAAAGGCTTCTCTCGGCTCCCTGATGGGTTCATTCGGGTCCTCTTTCGTCTGATTAAGTCGAATCACTACTGTGTATGTGTTGGTTAAAAAATTTAGTTTACAAAAGATGATGATGGATGTGGTATTCAACTGGTGGGTCCAGATTTGTTTGGACGGCTAAAAAAAAATGCTGAAAGATACATTTTAAAATACTATTGTATATATGCATGAAAGCAAAATGACTAGTCCTATAAACATTTAAAAGGGAGAGAAAAATCTTTCCATATCAAAAGCTTAAAAGTAAGTCTTTCTGACCCAAGAATTTAAATGTCAGTGTACTAAAAAAATCACACCACTTTTAATCTCTTTATATATTGTGTTTTTGTCTGTAATTTTGTTGTTAGCTTATGTTGTTAAGCTAGTAAAACTATAAAACAGCTATTAAATCCATTTTCAAATGGACCAGTTAGATGCATATTAACTTTTAATTGTTCAGTTATACAGGGACCAATAATTCGTAAATAATAACAAATGTCATGGCTGATTCCTCTCACAAAGTCAAATCTGTTTCACGTCTAACTGCAATTTGTACTTTGACAAATAAAATGAATCTGTCACTTGGTGAAAGAAAGAAGCAGATGCCAACATGAATAGGCTGTTCGAAGTATAAAACCATATTTCAAATAGTGTATGATTACTGGGCCTCTGCTGGATGATCATTACAAAATCTGGATCTTGAAACAAAACCATTTGAGAACTAGTGAATTAGGATAGTGACAATTGTGACAGTTTGAATGATAATTGCAATTGTTATTAGGATGATTATGAGTGTAAGAATTAAGTTTTAATGGGAGGGATTGTTACAGACATTCTGTGGTGAAGGATCATTTCACAAATATAAAAAAAAACCCAACAGGGCAGGGATTTCAGGCGAGGAAAAAAATGTGTGATGTTAAATCAGGAGTAGCTCTCGAGCACTCGCTTTTTCCCTTTTTCTGCTTGAGTGACTACATCCTGCTCTGGCAGGCCCTTTCTTTGCCACGCACGGCAGAACAAAATGACAATGAAAGAGGGAAGGCAGAGAGAGAAATGGATAGAGACGGGGAAAGAAGAAAAGAAGGGGGTCTAATAGTAAAGCTCAGTGCTATACAGTCATTTATGTTTCCTGTTTGGCACCGACTCTGACACAGGCACACAGCAGCGCTTGTGATGCTGTTTAACAAGCTCCTGTGGGGTCTGACTTACTGAGGCATTTAGCACAGACAAAACTGTTCTTAAAACATTTCAGAAGGTGTGAAAGAAAACCCAGGGGCTGCATCTAGCGTCTGATAAATTTTCAAGTAAATCTGGCCTGTAGTAATGCGGTCTTTAATAGCGAGGTTGTAGAAGACAGGACACTATTCGCTCGAAGCAGGTGGTGTGTGGTAATGAGTAAACAGTCTGGGTAGTGATGACGGTAATGACTATGACTCAGCCAGGTTTCAACTGCGCCCCCTGTGAAAAGATTACGCTTGTTAAAAAGCTTCTGAAATGGTGAGAGCATTATGGTGGTTTGCCGTTTTGAATTCTGACGCTATCATTCTGCTCTGCTATGCATAGTAAGCATATGGTATGTATGCAAAGAATAGCTGGATAGCAGAATGTGCTGTACATTTTTTACAGGGTACTGCATCCTATAATTCAGTATGTTGGCCTTGACCTTCCTGACATGGAAGCAGTATTTTATGGGCGTTTCTTTTCATTTTTGAGCAATTTGTATGCATTAAATTAATTAAAAGATGACAGCAAAGACATGCATTTTTTCTGTTCTTTTTGTTTTATTTTGAATGTTCTATTCAAAGAATCTCGGGGGAAACAGTCACAGATCACAGTTTCCACAAAAACTGCACAAATGTTTTAAACATTGGTAATACGAAATGTTTCTAGACAATCAAATCTGCATATTAGAGTGATTTCTGAAGAATCATGCAAAAATTCAACACTGGAGTAATGGCTGCTGAAAATTAATCACAAGAATAAATAACGTTTTAAAATAGTCAAGTAGACAAGCTAGTTAAATTGTAATAATGTTTTACTATATTTTTAAATCAAATAAATGCAGATTCGAATAGACTTTAAGTGGTTAAAATATCTTTAGATTGTGGCAGATGTTTTGGATTTTCCCTTCCCATCCATCCATCTTTTTTTAAACCCATTTGTTCAGAGCCGGTTAGTTGGTTTAATCTAGTAAGCAAACCTCATTAAGCTGTAAGGTCTTTAAAAAGACTCTTGAGGAGGCCATTTCTGTGATACAGATGGCTTTGAGAGATGGATGAGACACAATGGGGTTACAGAAAGAAATGAAATGAAAGAATTTCAAAATACCTATCCCACTATTTACTGACCAAAAACAACTGATGTTATTCCCAGTGGGAGAGTAGAGAGTTTATTGCAGTTTCAAGAACAAATCAATTGCATGAGGGGGAGAGAGAGAGCAAGAAAGAGGGACGCGGGGGTGGCGAAGAAAGAAAAAAGAGACCAAGTCTCACTCCGAGAGAAATTCCATCAAATTCAACTCCTCTCACTGAGGCTACAGGCCATCAGCTTTATACTCCAAAATTAGCCCACAGCTCCACAAAGAAACTGGGCCTCTGTACGTCCTACTACACCACCCCCATATATACATACACGGCCACAAAGAGACCTCTAGTCTCCCATTAGTATTCTTCAAGAGCCCTGCTTCTATAATTGCTCTGTCAATGGAGAGTTGAGGCCACTTCTGTGACAGCAGAAAGATGTGAGTTTGGTATAAACTCAAAGGATATTAAACGTGTTCTCATACAGGTGTAATGGGAAAAGATCTATAATATAACTTAGTTGGAGTGAACTGACAGGATATCAATGTTTATTGCAGGTTATTTGCAGCAGAAGCCTGGTGCATCTAGCGGGCATTCCTCGGAAATTCAGACACCATGTGAGCAGTGGTCCGTGACAACATTAGATGGGCAGAATGCTGCTTCTGCGTGGGACTCTTGTGGTCTTCTCTCTCTTCGGCTCTGTCAATGGGTTTTTCAGCAAGCATGGGCCAAAACCTACGACCCAGACCAAGCCGGGCTCCAAAGGATGGGGCATGTCCTATATTGGATTACTGAAACCTAACATTCCATTTGGTTTGAGTTGGTTTGGTAAAGAGTCTGCTGTGACAAAGGTGAGCGAGACTTTCCCAGAAGCGACCACACAACGCTATACTCTGTCTTCGGAGGACTTGAGCTCAAACTACCAGCCGACCACCACCTCGTTTGAGGAGCTCCAAAGCAGCACTGTGGCGATAGGCACCTTGCTGCCTTTAAAATCAGCTAAACTGCCAATAATTGACTTACTCAGGAACAAACCGCAAACGGAAAAACCACAAAAACTTGATCAAAGCTATGATCTTGATCTCTGGCCCCCCAATAATGGCCAAAGCACAGCGAAAACCCCACAAACAACGATATCTAAACCAGAGACACAAACACACACTGTATCCGTGGCTCAGAGTACCAGCACAACGCACACTACAACATTGAAAGCGATTATGGAGACCATGAACCCTTCCAGTGACCAAACTGTACCCGCAGACACTCAGTCAACAACGTCAGAACTAACGATACAAGCATACACTGTAACCCCTGTAACCCCTTCTCAGAATACCAGCATCATGCAAACTACAGCACTGAGACTGATGACGGAGGCCGTGAACCCTGACAGTGACCAAACCTTACCCACAGACACTCAGGCAACAACGTCACAACTAACAATACCTTCATTTCAAACCACACATTTTATCATACCAGCAGAACCAGAAGTCTCTACCGAACCTTTGACCACTGGCAGCACTAGACAAAACACATTGAGGACAACAAACAGGGCCTTGAAACCGGAATGGACACCTTTTAAAACCACTGACAGGGCTCTGGATGGATTTACGTGGGTGGAGCAGACCACAGGCCCATCAGAAGAGGGAAGATTGCAGAGTTTTGGCCCAGATCCTACTCCCTCCCCATCAGCAGGAGGTAAGTCAACCCCTCCCTGCCTTTTCATTTCCAAGCATATGATCTAAGATAACCAAAAATTGACGCAATTTGACCTCTCCTTAGCTGGCATGGGTGTATTACATTTGTTCTTTTCTTGTACCTTTATTTAAGGTGAAAATGGGTATTTAATGAATTGCAGAGCCTTATTGATTACAAGTCAAGGGTTAGAAGTAGAATCAATGAGGCTGATGAATTGATTAATAGCCTTAGAGTCCCTGAAACATGCAAATTGTTGTTAATAATTAGTTAAAAAAAACTTGTTTCACCTGATAGTAAGATGAGGAATAATAATATTCTATATTCTAATACTCTAATAGCCTATAATGGCTGGTGTCTGTTTATACAGTTTGTCTGTGAGCTTTGTTCCTGGCAAGGAAACCTTTCAGTTATATTTAGAATATTGTACTACTACAATATGTATAGAGTGAGACAAAGGTGACTACAAAAAACAAGACACATTTGATTTTACTATATAATGCAAAATAAATCTCATTCTCATTACCATAATGCTATGAAAATCTCATGTAAAAATAACAGAGGGTTGTTTTACTGATTTTAAATTATACAGATTTTAATTATTGTTACAGTAATGAAAATGTTATTTTTTTTATTGTGCATTACAGTAATTGCAATTAAAAGAAACTGTCTAGCTTTCTTAATATAATAATATTAATTTTAAAAAAAATTCTACATTGTACAAAAATGTTATATTCATCTATATATCTATTATATATCATATA
This sequence comes from Puntigrus tetrazona, assembly GCF_018831695.1. Lineage (NCBI taxonomy): Eukaryota > Metazoa > Chordata > Actinopteri > Cypriniformes > Cyprinidae > Puntigrus > Puntigrus tetrazona. The sequence continues at coordinate 9,667,385 of NC_056702.1, read as the reverse complement.
TATCTATTACAAACACTGGCATTATTAAATGTCAAATTTGGTCTGTGCAACCCATTGGAGGGTCACCTTTTTGCAAAGGCTTGCAACATTTTGATCCAAGGTCAGCACTGACTATACTTTAGTCATTTAAAGAAGATCTAGACCTAAGATCATGGTACAATCCAGACAAATCAATACAGACCTCCTTGAGGTGATCATACACTAAAACTCTCCAGGTATCTGTGAAAGCAGTGTGCCAGACACCTAGCTATGGTGCGTGTGAGGCGGCCAAGCATGCTAACCAGTATTGACATGGCTCTGTTTGATATCCAGAGCTAAGGGGGCGGTAAGACAGGTGTGTATGTGTACAGTAAGCATGGGATTTGCACTGGAGAAGCAGCCAGTTGGGCGGTATGAGATCAGTATTCCAATGGCAGAGTCAGCAGAGCCAGTGAATCCTCAGGGACGATGTTTTTCCGCACCGCCTGTTCATGGATGCTGAGCATGCCTCTCTCAACATTTAGTCTCCTTTTTTCAATTCGCTCTATCCATCCTCTCTCGCAGTAATAGGCCTCTCCTGACGTTTACTGGGCATCTCTCTTTTTTCCAGCAATAAGTCTCATTTAGCCCTTCAGTATTATGTTTTCTTCCAAGCTCTCCTGGCTCCCAGGGACATGTTTTTCCATGTCCTCTTTTCTCTTTTCCTTTCCTTTTGAACTCATAGAATCTTTTTCCAATGATGGAGAAAGGAAATGCACAGAAAGAGAGATTTTCAGAAAGAGAAATGGGGAGTCAATTTATCTTTAATGTTCCACAGAAAAAAAGAAACTCATACAGGTCTGGAACGACATGAGAGTGAGTAAATGATGACAGAATTACATTTTTTTGGGTGAAATATATATATATATATATATATATATATATATATATATATATATATATATATATATATATATATATATATGAGTTTCTTTCCACAATGCTGGTGATCAAAATATGTTTTTTTTTAAAAGATGCCAAACGAGTCACATAGGTGATTCTACAACCCTATTGATTCTATTGTGGTGCTATATAAAAAGTGTAAATTTAGCAACTGATACATCAAATAGAATTTCACATAGATATGCTCCCTGCACTTCTAGAAGGCACGATAGAAACGTGGCTCATGCTCTAAAGAGCATGTTACACTGCCTCTGCATTTGTGGGTATGTGGGTGTGTGAAACAGCAAATTATTGACTAATGTTTGGGTCACCTTGTCTTCTGGAGGTGCAGGCAGCCACAAATTGCTTATCCCCCACCTCAAAAACACGCCAGAGCTGAGAGCAAGGTCAATTACCACACTGGAACTGAGAGGAGGAGGGTAGACTGGGAAAGAGCAGAGCATTACACAGGAAAGAAAGCAGTGTTGGAATAGTGATAGACTGGAAAAGGAAACAAGCTTGAGTCTCTTAAACACTGTCTGGGTCATATGCAGGGTTGCCAGGTCTGCAAAAAAAATAAATAAATGAAACTAGTCCAATGACCCTATCACAATCCAATAAAATGCATGATTTACCGCAACTGTTATGCATTACACAATATAAAAATCCCACAGTATCCCAACTGAAATACCAAATCCATCATCACTTTTATCAGTGATGGTTTTATAGATACAAATGAGTAAAATGCTTTAATATACACATTTCAGACAAATACAACTTATTCATTATGGCAAACCTTTATACCACAAGAAAAAAAATTATCTATGGCAACAAGTACTGCATTTCTGTGGACTTAGAAACGTATATCTCTCTATCGCGCTAAAATCAAAAGAAAAAAAAAAACTTTTTATCTGCAAAAATTCTTTTTATTCAAATAAACATTTTGTCAGAATTGGGTTGGAACACATTCAGTTGTGAAAATGTTCCAAAATCTTCATCACTTTGCAAATTCTATATTTCTTTGGGATGAAATACCACTGAACTCTAAGGTTGTTAATATGCTAGATCATAAACGAAACGGTTGTCAAGGTTACGGCTCTCAGACTGGTTACAATGTGATTGTTGTCATGGCAACACCGTGCCATGTAGTATATTGTTGGTGGTGTGTTTTGGGTAAGCTGAGGACAGAGGCATGTGCAGGCTGTCACTAGAACATACACACACTCACAATACTGCACGTTTAAAGTGTTTACCTCACTGTCATTTCATAGAAGGTTAATCCTATGATTAGGCTCTCTCAAAGCGTCTAGACTAACCAAATCATTACTGCCTGTGAGGGAATTATGTGCGACTTTACTGAATCCAAATAGAAGGAAATTTAGTGATTTTTTTTTTATATGAAATTCAGACTGGCCTTTTTTACTCGAATATATTGCAATATTTTCATAATCTCACACACAAACACACACATTCAGCCCCATGAGGGAGATTAAATGATTTATGTCACACTGTGCAAGGGTCAAAATTACAAATTCTGATCTAATTCCCTCTTTATTAATGGTGACCAGGGAGAGAGGAGGAGGAGGAGGAAGAGAGTAGAAGAGAACAAGGCAGGAAGATGAAGGTAAAGAGGGGTTCTTAGATGAATAACTAGCTCTGAGAGAACATTTCTCATCATCTAATGAGGACTGGTGATCTGGGGGCTTCTAACGGAGAGTGATGGGGGACGTTTGACGCTTCATTTGAACACAGCTGGTGCAATAGACAGAATCTCTAAATCACTAATCAAGAGACAGCGGAAAGTAATTCAGCTAAAAGCTAATGTTGGGGGAATGCATATGTAGATAGAAATAAATGATTATATAGATGGACATATTTCAATAAATATATAAATACATTATTGTTTTTGTTTTAGAAATTTTAAGATTGCAATTCAGGGTTGCACAATTTGGCCAAAATTGTGCTATCGAAAGGACTACAACAATAATAACTAATTGCTGTTGTTATTATTGTTGTTATTGACACAATGTTGGAAAGATATTGATGGATTAGATCGGGGTTGATGGACGGAGATGGATGGATATATAAAGATGATAGATAACGACATATAGATGGATTTATAGATGGATATATAGATGGATGTATTGATTTATATAGATGGCTACATAAAAATGTAAATGGATGGATAAAGATGGATTAGACAGATGGAGGGATAGATAGACAGTAAGACAGATCGATCTAGATTTTATAGAGAATCATGAAATCAAGTGGTGGCCAAGTGATGCTTGATGGTTTAGCATGAGTGAACCCCTGCCAGGAGAGGATGAGTAGAGCTGCGCACAATCACACACACACACACTAACTGTCCTCTCGTAGGCTCCCTGCTTGGTTTGGTGCAGAGCTCATTATTCATGCTAATGAGAGATGATATCAGCACCAGAAAGAAGATCTGCTGTGATCAGACGTGAAATGTTCCTGACAACATACCAAAGAAAAAGAATATCATGCAGGTCTTAAGCAGTTACCACAAGGAATTCATGTAGACACACAAATAGTCTTCAAGTCACTCTAAAGGTCATGTTTGTGTCTAAGCAATGAAAGCTTATAACACTCAGCCTAAGGCACACATAAGTCTACACATTTATATGGGCACATCGACGCTACACATCCATACATAGAGTCTATATGCACACTTATGTCCAAACATCTGCATAGTTGCACATTTGGAAATGTAAATAATCCATCGTAAAGCCTATTAGTATAGAATGTAACAAACACTGAAGCTTAATGCAAGCTATTTGAGTTGGATCCGTGGGAATCATTGACCAGTAACCAGATATTAAACACTCTGGCCTCATTGTGTCAGGTCTCTTTTCGGTCCTAGTAAGGTATGTGTGAGCTTTACACAGCCACACACGTCTTAGTGTCTGTTTGTAGCTTTTTCTCATAGCAAAGTTTTGCTTCGGATTAGTCCGGTAATCCTGCTTCGTCGTCACAGAGATAAGGTTTTTGTTTCTGATCCGTAACGAAGTTCAGTCGCTGTAGAGTGGGCTGTGCATATTCAAACATGAAAGTCAAGCTATTGTAATTAAACAATGAGATGCCAACTCAAGTGCCACTGAATCCTGGCCCAGAATACTGCAGAAATCTGTTTGACATAACTAGGTTAGAAAATGTTCCTGTTTCTCCATTCTTTCAGTCATAACTTTCGTTCAGCACCACATTCTCAGACTCGTCTGCTCTGTTTTCCCAGCAGGCTTTCCATGGGAGGAAGGTGATAAGAAAACGGGGAAGAGTGCTGATCTGACAACACATAAGCAACACAATGAACTGACAACATCAGCTAGCCCGACGACTCTCAAGAACGCAGGTAATTAAAACGGTCTGATGCAATACGCGCCTTTATGTAATCCACACCTGTGATAATTATACTCGGATTTTCATCTTGGGACATGATCCAGTTTTCAAAATACAATTATAATAGGGAAACCTTCAACCTGAGTAAATAGCACTACAGTCAAGCTGCCCACTAACTTTTATGGGAATAAAAATTGTCATAGTTTACTCAAATTCATGGCATTCCAATCCCATGGTTTATCACAAAAGTATCAGCCCACAAAAGTAAATGCCCACTTGAATACTTGAGCCAGACAAATACAGGAAAGAAGACAAGAAAGTGCTTAGGTGCAAAGACTCCAAGTGCGGGTATTGGAGCAGGAGTCTCAAGAACCAGAGCAGTTTAATTTGTGAATCTTTTAATTTGTGAATTCAGGGGATCAGCCAGTTAACCAAAACAATTATAATTTGTTCACAGATCTGACACAGATTCACTCATAAACCGCCATAAATACTCCAGGCACAGCTAGATGTTTAGACTTCTAGCAAATGAAGATTTATGATGTGTTTATGGATCATTTGTAGTGTGGTGTTTCTAAGCTCTAATATGCATTATAATTGTACATTGTATGTGGAAAAGGACAATCATTACATTCTGGTTTCTGGCAACACGAGGATAAATAGATTTCGTTTAAAATATCCCTTTACGAATGTCAGATCTCAAAAAAGATTACATTTTAAAACATTTTCTAAGAGAATAAACCTTGAAACTACTGGATTAGGAGTATTTTAACATTAAATTAAACACACATCAGCTAGAAAATTAGAGTCAAACTTTTCCTCCTCCTCCTCCACGTGATCTGGAGGAAGATATCTGTTGGTATGGTATGGCCGAGCGCACCACGACCAGCTGTATGTTACCTGCCAGTAATTGCTTCCAAAGGGAGGAGAAGCGAGCACTTTTATCTCATAGTTGGCACCTCCTACAAACAAGCTGACCACTAAACTGCCCAAGAGAGCTGAGTTACGCAACGTGTCTCAGTAGATCAGATCTATCAACATATGGCGTTAAGTGTGCCATTTTACGTCACCTTCCCTGTTGATCATGAGGTACATCTTAGACCCAGCTTCTCTTCTGTGGCACCTAACCTACTTTCTTTCCGCTGCATTCAATGGGATAACCTAAATTCCATTAATAGATGGACAAAATATGCCACAACGATCCAAGAACCAGGTTGCTAGAATATCTGTGTGTTTATGGGCTGTCTCGTAAAGTAAACTGCATGCAGAGATCCGACCCACAAAACTGCAGCTGCCGTATCTCAAATTAAAGATGCAAAAGGTTTCGAAATCTAGCACACACATTCACCTCACCCGAAAATTGAACGTCCTGTGGGAAGGAAGTGGATCAGATGGTCTTCCTGTCTCCTTCATTTCTCCTTCGCTGCCCTTTTCTTTAAGTCAGCATACCCAGGCCTCATCAATATGAATGGGATCATCCTATCCTGCTGTCCACTCATCTATTATTAGAGAGAGCAGAAATTGAAAGTGAGGCAGGATAGATGAAATCTGAATGAGTACTAGTAATGAAATACAGCACTGTATTCTATAATTAAGCAGAGGTTGTTGTTATTATCGGAGCAGGGAGTCGTGTCTGAATTCATAATCCTAAAGTATTTGTTGTTGGCTCACATTCTGAAAATCTGGAAAACTCTCAGATCCTCTTTACACCTCCGTCTTGCGTGATTCAATGAGCTTACACATTGGTAATATGGACCAGTTCTCAATATTAACTAGTTGCTTACAGCAAAATATTTATACTACATGTATATTCCATATTCTACATCCCTAATCCTATACCTCAACCTAACAACTACATTACTATTAAGAAGCAGCAAATTAGGAGTTTATCAAGACAAGAGTCATAGTTAGCTGGTAGTTAATAGCCTATTTAACCCCAAAAGATAGTTGTCTGCATAGACTCACACACAATTGACCCTACCTGTCATTTGAAAGGAATAACCATTAACCCCATGTGGCTCAGGAGAGTCGCTTGCCTTTGGTCTGCTTCCTGTCCCCTCCTCCTGGACTTCCATCCAGTACAGTTATAACGCATGGCCATAACAACAACATTATGGAAACCCCATGGGATGCTGGTGTTAGCCTGGCTTTAATTCCTGCTATGTTTACATGTCTGTGTTCTCTGGAGGTATTTTGCTTTGGTAGATGTACACCCAGTTCCACAAATAGAGTGTCATCCAGTGTGTGCGGGGATCGGGGTCATTGAGATTTGATTGATTCCTGGACTGAAACTCTGGCCTGAGTTCAGAAACTTGTCATATTTTCCACACCCCTGAGGGTGGAGGGCACAAGCGGGCGAAAGGAAATGAAGAGGGTGTACTACTCTTATCAGTGCCCGGCCTTCTCTCCACCCTCTTCCTGTGTTTGCCCACCATACACTTGTCTGAGTGACACTCCCTGCTCGCACCCTTTAGTTAAACTAAACATTAATTATTCTCATCAAGACAGCTGGACACATTCACGCTATCGAGAGCTCATTCGACTTAGATTGGCATTTAATAGCATCTAGAAAGCAAGAGACTACCCTGCTGAGTTAAGCGTTTATTTCCATGCTGGTATAAACTGGTTTGTTCAAGCTGGTATGCTGATATTTTAAGCAGGGCATCTGTAACAGAATTTAATACATTTTTGCTTCATTGTTCTTTTTCAGTCTTTATTTTAATTGGTCTTGTTTGGTCTTTGATACTTCTGAAGCAGTTTTTGTTGTTTAAATATGATCGATTCAGGAATCGGGAATCTTATTTTCAAACATAAGATGTACAGTCTTGTGCAAACACCGGATTGAATTACATAACTGTTATGTAATTTAGTCCTGTAATGGCAAAGATACATTTTTCTCCAGTCTTCGGTGTCGCATGATCCTTCAAACATCATTCATATGCTGATTCGGTGCATTTGGTTTATTTAATTTAATTGAAAAAACTTGTGTTGCTTATTTTTTGGGGAAACCTTTGTGGAACTACTTTGTGAAATTCTGAACCAACAGTTCATTTAAAATAGTCTTTACTGTCACTTTTGTATCATCAGTATAATGCCTCCTTTCTGCCTTTCTCACTATCAGTATAATTCCACCTTTCTGTTTGACGCAGAAATATTGACAAAAAAATTTTAAGCTTAACATCATTAAATATGAAGACAGGGAAACACAAATAGCAAAGCAGGAGACTAAATTAAAGCCGTTTAATTAATCTTTCGCGATATGTTGAACTCACTGGGCCTTTCATTAAAACACATCCAGAACGAATTTCTGTATAAATCATTTCCAAATCCTTTTTGTATGTACATGCCACATTGAAATTCATTTGGCAATTTACATATGAATGCTTTCGTAGGATTTACATAGAAATTCATTCTGCTCATTCTTCTTGAATAAAATACACAGAGAATGGATATTTTTTCTGAATGAGAAACATAAAGGAGGAAAGTAAATCAGAGCTGAACATCCAATCAGACATTTTTATTGGAATGAAATCAGTGATTCCGATGAGCCGAAGTTTGTTGTAACCTATGTTTAACGTAAGTGGATAAACAGCCATCTTGATGTCAAGCTATAGATCTAATGAGCGTTGCTTGGTGGTTAGTGTTGTGGTGGTGTTGATTAAAGAGAAGCATCTAATGAGCAGTGTGTGGCTGTCACACACACGCTACCATTAATCAAGTGCAACTAGGTTTGATTATCTACTCCCACCAGCAAAAAAACCAAAAAGAAACACACACACACATTGACATTAAAATGGAAGCCAGTGCTCACCACCGACTGGGCACGATGAGTATATTTAATTATAGCGGTGGTCATCAGCCAAAAAAGCCAAAACCAGTGCAAAAAATACCAGACCCACCTTTGGGAGTGACCCATGATTCTGCGTAGGCCCCTGCTTTTTTAAAAGGAGGAAGGTCATAAACAAAGTAGTTAATTTGGCTATGGGTGTAACAGGAAATTGTCTGTCACTACCAACATATAAAAGCATACAGAAGCAACCTAAAATGAGGCAGGGTCTTACCAGCACCAAGCGACATCCAGACATGATGTATTCACCATTCACAATGTGGAGGTGGGTTGATGTCACACAAAATTCACTCTTCACTTACCCAGCGAGGGTTACTCTATGAAATGTTTTATTTTTTTTTTTTAAAGATTTTGAACCTTGTAAGGCGAGACAGTCATTTTGAACATTTAATCGAATCAATTTTAATATATAAATATTTAATTTCACATAAATATGCACAAATATAAAGATATTGCCATACTTTATTTTTTACATAAGTTGTTTTAGCTTCTGTAGTCTTTGTTGGCCTAAAAGGCTCCTTGGTTTCTGTCTCAAGGCTTCGGTAAACTCACCAGCATCTTTAGAAAGCCTGATCGTGGCAGCTAAGATGAATTATGGCTCTGATCTGCTCTGTAAAGGGTGTAATTAGATGTGTCATTCTCTGAAGAACTGACGTACATCTCCACGCTGTTATGTACAGGACTGATATGGCTGTGGAAGCTAATGTCATCCATCTCACATGGATTTGCCCACCAGTTGCAAATGCACAGCAGTGCAATCTTTCCAGTGCATGGGGATTTACATATTTTGAAAGTCTTATTACATTTTACAGTGGAACATTAGATGCCACAAACAAACCTGAGTGGTTTTTCATAACATGCACATGCTCTACAGTGATGTTAGTTCTTGTATTTGGATTACTTATACATCACTTCCAAGTAAAATGTTTGGTAAGCATTAGGAAGCAATTGCAGATTTGGAAATAGCTGTCACATGGAACTTCAAATGCTGTTCCAGCTCTGTTAGGTTAAGAAACCATAATGTATGTAACACTCCTCAGCACCATAGCCAAGCCAAAGAACCAAATTTTAAAAAAGCAGCCTCCTCCCGAAGCTATCTGCGAATCAAACAATACAATCACAATTACATTTTTATACAAACAACTGATGTTATATCTCTGCTTTTCATGGCAGTTCACCAATCCCTGCTACTTGGGCAAATATGTTCGCCCACTTTTTTCCCTGTGTTAGAAATATCATGCTGAGAGCTTTTGCTTTTAGTTGGTTTAAAACACTAGACATCTCCAAATCTAAACATTGGCTTTCCTCTGTGAAACATGCTCAGCTGGGCAGACACCTCAAAAATGCCCTCTAGTGGTGATGTCTATCACAGAAAAACAAATCATAGGTTGCCAGAGAGGTTGGTGACAGTAATGACTGCCTTGGTTGTCTGTTCTGGAATATCCATTTTGTATACACTCTAAAAAGAGGTCCTCAAAAAAGGGCCCAATGTACTGTGCTAATGTGAAGGAACTTTTTCACAGGCGTTTCATCTTTATTTTGAAATTAGCCATTGCATTGTGCTGTATTTCAGGGTTAAAGAAAATATCTGTAAACTCAGCTGAAAACATTATGGAAGAAAATTACTACTACCTAGTATTTTTACTGATCTATATCTTAACTAGCTTTCCATTCAGCTTTTATGTTTAAATGGAAGTCATTGATTGATTAAATTATTGTCTTTACACATGTCTTCTGCACTAATAAAGCAATATGTTTGTTCTTCCTTTCAGAAACGGCAAGCGCCACATCTGAAGATTGGCTGGCAGACCTTACCCAAGAATCTGCACTCCCTGATTGCAATGCAGAACGTTCTGGAATCTGCAGCTCTAGTGACACTTGGCCCACCACCACCACCACCACTGTCCTAAGCAACAGCAGCAAAAATGACAGTACAACCACCCTCTCCACCAACCTCTCTCAAAGTCCCAACTCATTTCCAGCCTCGCCTATGTTTGTGGCACTATATTCTGATTGGAACAGTGCCCTGGCGACATGGGGTTCAGCGTGGGAAGCACACATCTACGGCCTGGGCACTGTGTTCTGTCTAGTCGCTTTGGCCTCCACCCTGAATCTTCTATGCCTGCCCCTACAGTACCCATCAGGCTGTGGCTACTTCGCTCTGGTCAGTCTCTGCCTGGTGGCCGCTGGCTGTACTAGGGCCTTTGCCCTAGTGTACGATGCATACGGATACCAGGACCGAATGGCATCCACAGAGGCTTCACTGTTACTTTATGAGGCACCATTTCCCTGCATGACTGCTGCCTTTGGCCTCGTATTCCTGCTCCTGTCAATGCGCTCTCGTATGCAGCTGTCCTATTCTGCTTTTCAGAGACCTTGTTTTCTGGCTTGCTTGGTGCTTCTGCACTTTGCTGCTGCCTTTGGTCCTGTTGCATTACTCCATGTTGACCAGAAAGTCTATCTGTTTCTGTCCTTGATCTCTAGAGGTGCCTTTGTGGCTCTGGCAACTTTCCTGTCAGCTGCATATTTCGTGTTCTACTGCTACGTTCGTGCTGACTCCAAGCATATTTATCATCTGAACAACACATCACCGACACCAGCCGAACGCTACAACCGTTGCCCATTCGCAGAGAGCCGAGATTGGGACCGGGCAGCGGCCGCAGTGCTACTCAGTGCCATCTTCTCTCTGGCTTGTGCAGGCCTGCAGCTCTATGCCATGCTGCACGCTCTCGGAATTGCTGGAAGCGCAGAGTCCTTTCGGCCTTGGCCGTGGTGGACTTTTCAGTTCAGCTGCCGAGTTTGTGAAGCAGTGATCTGCCTCACACTGGTCCTGGTAGTCGCTCAGCCAGTTTACTGTTCTGATCACCTTCCCCAGCCAGGAAGTTGCTGGACAGAACTCCTTGCAGCAAAGTCACCTATCATTCCTGGGAGCTACCAGTGGACTCTGTCTCATCAGGAGAAGCTGGCCATTTGTGATCCAATTGGGCATGGAGAGACAGAGTGCCTACCTTTGTACACACTGGTGGATGACCGTCTCAGCAGCTTGAATGGCCTTGACCTTTTATACCACAGCAACCGGGCATTGGCCTATCGTGACCTTGACCTGGACTTGCCCAACACTCAACCTAACACTGGTGCCCCTTCTGTGGGTTCATCCTGTACCAGCGATTCCACAGCGGACCTGCGTCCTCCTTCGCCCATAAATCTGCGTCGAAGCATAGATGAAGCACTGTTTAGTGAATCTCTATTTCCCATGAGTCTCTTCAGCCCCTTACGACCCTTCACCTCCAGTGACCGCTCGCTGAATGGTAGAGAGACCAACTCCAGCGGTGTCCAAACCTTGAGAGACACCCTCACTCCTGATCCAGGCCTATACCGAACATCTTCGTGTGTGGAAGTGCTACCCCAAGTTCCCCTTGCTTCTCAAGCCCAACCAGATGGTCCGTCATTAGGATTTCCTCCATCCCCATCTCCCTCAGTGTCATCTTCCACTTGCTGTTCATCTCCCGAGCGCTGGAGAGGCAGCTCCAGCTCCTGTTCCCTCTACAGACAGTCTCTCGGTGGCTCTTCTTTGGTTTTGTGCTCTAGTCCAGAAGGACACCATCCACCCCCCTCTACCCTTAGTGGGGATTCCAGCCAAACTGCCAGCTCTGGCCACCAAAAGGGAAGCTTACAGAGACCATACAGAACATTAAAGTCAGAGGACAGTATGGACGAGCAGTCAGAGTTTGACCAGTCTGTTCAAGAAGAATTTATCAGTGTGTGCAGACAGATTGATGCTCTGAGCATCTGCAGTGAGACTATTGACCTGTAGGGGGAGACCTCTACTTTCAGAAAAAGAAAAAAAAAACAAAGTGATGAAATATGAAGGAACCAAAAGAGTTTTAGTGATGTGATGAGCAGGTAATGGACAGATCAGGTGATTCGGTGAGTCTGTTTGCAAAGGTGTCAGAACACGTTTGCTGTGTGTAGACATACAGGTAAATGTTTTGAGGTCTAGAACTGTGCCAAATGTTTCATTTTGTAAAGGTTGGTTTGCTTCTGTAAGTTCTCCAAAGAGATGGATTCTGAAGTCAATATCCTTTTAAAGGTTTAAGAAGTGCCACCAATTGCCAGAAGCTTAGGCAGATTTTGTAAAAATGTTCTTTGATGATTGATAAATTTGTAATTGTAAAACATTTATTTCAAACTTTCTCTATAATGCTAAACAGTGACGTTTGTATGAATTTGTACAAAATCCCTTTTTGGTCTATATGAATAATACTGTGAGAGTGCGAACTACTGATATACCGTTACACAAATGCTAGGCAATCTAGCGCCAGAAAATAGTTTCAAATTAAATACAGTATAACCTGCCGATACAATTTTGTCAAACTTTAGAAAAGTTCATTGTGCTTCTGGTCTTTAGTTGCACAGGTAACTTCAAGTCCTTGTTGTTTTTTGTAACAATGCATTACGTTGTTGAAAGGCCTGACAGTGTCAGAGGAAGAAAACTTCTCTTAAGACAAAAAGGAGGATGCAAATATTCTTGCAGCACATTCCGCCGATAACTAAAGTTCAGTCGTTCTGTAGCACTTAACGAGCTGATCTACAGCCTGCCATCTTTTTTTTTTCTTTTTCATAGTGTATATTTGATATATAACTACAATAATAATTTATTTATCTGCCAGGTCTTATGTCATGTTTTCAAAAACTCTATACACTGTTACTCAATACATATTCAAAAGAAAAATTACTTTGTACATTTTATAGCGTGCATGTTCTGAAAACGTGTGAGAAACTGCTGATACATCTAATGTTTGTCATTAGAGGCTGTTGGAGATTTACAATAAATATATTAAAAAATTATGTCTCATGCACAAATATTTCACACACATAAAACAACCAAAAAGAAAACTAAGTAACAGATTAAGTACTTTTATTTCTTTTTTAAACAATACTGAATAGGATATGCAACCTCAGTTGAGTACACCGTGGTAAACAAACTTGGCTCTTGAGTTGTCAGAGACTGTGACTGTGGGCAATTCAACACACTAACAAACAACATCCAGTTGATGTAAAAGGATGCAAAGTGTGTCTTTGTACAACGTTACACTGAGAATTTTGTACAGCTTGAATAATTGTGTCCACGTATTTAATGCTGAGATAAAAAATAAAAAACCTCTAGAAACTGCAAAAAGCTAAACAAATAGTACTGAAAATGTATTACAAAAACACTCATTTCAATTCATATGGTTGACATGCTTCATTTGGCAGTGATAGTTATATGAAGCCACAGGATCTGGCGAGCATGAATGGTGTGTTTCGGGTTAAGACAGAGGTGTCCTTCATTTATTACACAATTCAAGGCATGTCACTGGTCCACCCAACACACAAAACTGTAGGGGACATTTAAATGGACAAACATATCCTGAGACCAGGATACTCACAGCATTTATTTGGCTTTTATAGAAGATTAAATAGGCAAGTTAACAAAAATGCACTTGGCAATTATGTAAATATATATATATATATATAAAAAAAAAGAAAAACACACGCAGCATGCAAATGAATACTCTTCATACCTGTACAGCACTCAGAGTCGCAAACTGCATTCACACAGATCCCATAATTACTATTCGTCTTTAAAATTCCTCAAAAGACTGTATTAAAAGTCAGCAATAAATTTACCTTGATAATCATCAAACCCTTCAGTATAAGTTCCAGCTTTTTGGTCAAAAATACAATCCAGACACATGACACTCTCAGAGCAACTTCGTATATCTACAGATATCGGTTTTGGTATTGTTATTTTCAGTATGAATCGTACCCACAGTTTACAGGAGGCGGGATGGCGGACGTAGAGAAAACTGACCCACCAATAATACAATAGACATTTAACGATCATAAAACCGACATTAATTTGCTATGTTTCTCTGCCTTCTAAAATAAAAATATATCTCATAGCATCTTCAGTAGTTACAAATCTACTACAGAAAAGATTGCCTCAAGTACAGCTGGAGAACTTGGTTTGAAGGCAGCAGTCATTTTGCAGGTGGATACGGTGATATAGACACTAATGCTGCCTTATAAAAATATTCAAGACAAAAAACATGGTTCAGTTTGGGAGGGGGGAAAAAAGGCTTTCAAGAATATTCGCTGAAAAATGTTTCTGCCAGTCTGCTCAAACACAGCTGCAAAAACACACAAACAAGCAGCTTTTTGGTAACCCTGATGCTCCCTTGAGTGCAACTGCCATGTTTTTGGGGGGGACTGAATTAGTTTGCGGTCCTGCTCTCAAACTCATTTAATACTTCTCTTCTCCGTATCTCACTGTGGTGGTCGTGTCAGAGGAGCGGTGAAGAGCAGAGAACGGGTTCTGGCAGGGTGGGGGTAAGTTCTAGGATTTGTCTGAGGTGTTTGGTCGCTGTTTCCCATCCGTTTTCTGTCCCCCTCCATTAGTAAAGACGCTTTTCATAACTGTGGAGACAAAAGACAGCATTTTTAAGAGTGAAACCAATCCTAGCTCTAGGTAGTGTTGATCCTCGGCGCCCTCTAGTGACTCACGAGTGAAGTCCGTGCACGCCACCCTCCACCTGAGCAGACATGGTCCGCTTCTCGAACTTCAGCTCTCCAGAATACATCATGGACCTGAACACGCACACAGAAACGGAGAAGGAATTTTCATTCGGCACTTAAATTGATCAACATTTAAACGAGCCAAATTCGCAATAAAAGAGACACAGACGCATACTCACCGAAGCACAGAGAGGCTTTTTGCACCAATGTCTTGGCAGCCGTGTTGGATTCCAGCGATGAGGTACGGGACAAATTTATGGATTGAGCCTTTGTCCTGCACTGACCCCGACACACCCTGAGCCACCTTCACTTTATCGCCCTCGCTGCCAAGACAGCCAATCAGAAGAAAATGAGGTCATGTGATGATAAAATTATATACTGCATACTATGTCACACCCTATTCTTTAAGAGCTATTGTGTACCTGAAGTATCGTTTCTGGCTGCTGGCGTTTTTCTCCATGGCATCTAGTGAGCCCATGCCTCTGTATTTCTTTAGTCGCACACCATCAGAAAAGAAATACTCGCCCGGTGCTTCTGTGGTAGCGGCCAACAGAGATCCCATCATAACTGCAGACAGAAAGCACTCGACCTTCATTTCATTTTCAACATTACTTAAATTTTGTATAAAGGTGAATTCCAACAACAATCACCTGTCGATGCCCCCAGGGACAGAGCCTTCACCACATGGCCGACCGTCTGGATGCCTCCATCCGCGATGACTGGCACCCCAAACCTCCGAGCATACTCGGCCACCTTGTACACGGAGGTGCCCTGAGGCCGCCCGCATGCCATGACTACAGGAATTAAAAATGGAAGGAATAGTGCAGCATATGTGAGTACCCACATGCGAGTACATAACTGTATGTTGTGATGTGAAATACAGGGATGCAAACTTGCCACCTTTTGGTTAGAAACACACACACAGTAAATCTTCTTTTTAAAACTTGTGCTCTCATACCACCCTAAGGGTTTGCATCCCTGGCAATATATGGACGCTTAGATTTTTGCATGTGTGAGAGAACCAACCTTCCTGTGTGATGCAGATAGAGCCACAGCCCATTCCCACTCTCAACGCATCCACCCCTGCGTCTATCAGGTTCTTCGCCTGAGCGGCTGTAACCACTGCAGACACAGACACTCAGGTAAGAACAAGACTGAGGAATTGTAAAGTATGTGAAGATAGTATTTCAATCTGTATTTACCATTCCCTCCCACGACCTGCAGATCTGGGTACTTCTGCTTGATGTAATGGATCATGTTAATCTGGTATACGGAATTGCCTTGTGACGAATCCTGAAAAACAAATAAAAACCTCAATGTCGGTGATGCTAGAGGGACTTACTTCACTTTAAATAGAATCGCCAAAATAGCATCTGACAGTTTTGAATATAGGCCTACGTGAAACCGATCTTGGAGATAAGCTGACTTAAGCAAAAGGCAGCGTCTGCTTTAGTTTCAAAACCAATGATTGACATTTTTATTAGAACAAGCGCAGTGGCTTTGACCTACCAAAACCACTACATCCACCCCAGACTGCATGAGCAGGTCCAGACGGTATTTATCGTCTTCACGGGTGCCGATGGCAGCACCACACAGCAGCTGTTTGCGGGAGTCTTTGGAGGCCAGAGGGTAGTCCCTGTTCTTCTTCAGGTCTGTGCGGGCTATTATGGCCACCAGCTCATCCTTGTCATTCACAATGGGCAGTTTACCTACCGAGCACATTAAGAAAACTCACTGAGACTTTTTAAAATTGTTGGATGTCTTTCCTGTGGTTGTTAAGGAAAATGAAGCACTAAAAGAATTTAACATTCAGTTATAATAACTGTGATTGTAGTCTGTGTTTTGGTCTTCTCACCCTTTTTGCTGCGTTGCAGGATGTCATTGGCTTCTTTTAGTGTCACGCCAGCAGGAGCAACTACAAGATCCTCTCTTTTAGTCATGGCCTGGAAAACATGTACAAAGTGTATAGCCATCACTGTACAGAACACACTTAAGTAAGTTTTTTTTTCCCTTATCCAGCATTAAACTGATCAAAAGGGACAGTATTTAATAATGCATTATGTAAACAGGATGTAATAGTGTTAAATGCTTCTATTTCAAATCGCTACTTGAAAAAATTTATTTTACTTTAAAATTCAAACCAGCAAATCAGAATGATTTACACACAGCACTTTTTTTTGTCATGAGACCAATTTTTCACAAACTTCTGAGCAACAGTTTAGAAACTCTCCATCACACAGGCAGACTTACCTCCTCTAGGGGTTTGTTATTATCTTTCTCAGACAGGAAATCAATGTCTCGTGACGTGACGATGCCGACCAGTTTGCTGCCCATCTTGCCGGTCTCGGTTATGGGAATTCCAGAGAATCCGTGTCGAACCTTTGCTTCAAGTACATTACCTACAGTGTGACGAGGACTCAAAACGACTGGATCAGTGATGAAACCCTGTTCAAACCTCTGCAGACACATACACGGAGACCTTTGCATCAAATATTAACAGGTACAAACACACACACACACTCACTGAAGACCTTACATTAAACATTTATGGAGGGTGAAGCGGTCTTACCTTCACTTTGCGCACCTCGTTGGCCTGAAACTCTGGTGTGCAATTATGGTGAATGATGCCAATTCCACCCATCAGCTGAGCAACAAGTGAGAAACATTTACATTAATTATTTAGAAGTGTTCAGGCTATTCAAAAAAAGGATTTAAGTAGTACTCACTGCCATGGCGATGGCCATTGAGGATTCAGTAACGGTATCCATAGGAGAGGAGATGAGTGGGGTCTTCAGTGTGATTTTCTTGGTCAATGCTGAGGTCAGATCCTACATAACACATTATAGAAATATTATGTTAATAAAACAACTATGATCATTAGCTTCAGGGCAAAAGTGAGTGTATATTGATTGTGTAGTTCCATTTCTGGCCACTAGAGGCAGAAGGGCATTAATAACTGCTGTACATATCATTTAAACAGGAACATAACCTAGCATTAACAACATTTTTGTGTGACAAAAGAAATGGTTAAAACACACACACACACACTTTACTAAAGTTTCAAAATAGAAAACGATTCTTTTAAATTATAATAATATTTCAAAAATATCAGTTTACTTTTGATTTTAAAAAAATATGCTGGATTGTTAAGCATAAAGGACTTCCTTTAGTTACACTGAAAAAAACTGACTTACCCCAAACCTTTAAATGATAAGGTCAAAGAACGCAATCTAACTTAATGAACACCGCATATTAGCCTGCACATGTGGGTAAAAGTGCATGTAAATCAAAATACTGAAAAAAATGGGTGGGTGGAAGCGAAGACTGTGACCTTCGTTTGTACACCAGCGCCGAGAAGTGTTCCTCTAACACAGATAAGCTCAAAATATTTCCTTCACAACCTTCACCTTGTCGGTACCGACTGCCTAAGTTCCCAAAATACGCTTTTGCATTCACACGGGTGAGGAAGAGAGGCCTCATGGGAAAACAGACTCCACAGTGGGAAACGTCCCAAATCTATGGTTCATTTGAAAGCCAGCTCGTGAAGTTTTAGAGAAAAGTCAGACATAGCTGTTAAACCAGCCTACACAGAAAAAAAAAAAACCCAAACAGGAGTTTCAGTTTCAACACTGGCCGTTTTGTGTTTTCCGCTTCTAGGCAATAAAACGACAAAAAGAAAACAAGATAATAGAGCAGAATGTTCAAAGTTCATTAAATTTTAATTCGTGCAAGTGGATTGTGAACACTGTTCACAAACTAGAACGCAATTCAAATTAAGAGGAGAAGAGGCAGCTGGTTTATGAGCACTTCATGCAAATTTAAAACTGCTGAATTAAGCATTACGAAAGTCAAATAAGGTCACAAAAGTGCTACTTTTCACATTGTGGTCACTCTAAATAAGGTTGTTGGTTTTTTTTTTTTAAATGGAGGAATAATTTGTTAATTAAACAACGTTTGCCACAATTATAAAATACATCATTTAAAATTATGACAGTATTGGTTTTAATTGTTGGACTCAGTAACTTTTATATTGGGAGCACAGACATTCGATGGGTTTAAAAAATATGCGCTTTTTATTAAAGAAAATAAAACACTCATGATTTATTCTAGATAAACTACTCGTGATTTAAATGCGGTGATGAAGAAAGGAAAGGCGTAATAATGCCCATGAGCAATGAAGCAGAGGAGACAGCCTTTTAGCTAAAAATAGCGAGTGCAGAGAATACAGACGGCTTGTTTAAACCAACACATCATTATGAAAACAAACCGAATGAGTGAATAAAAGTGTGGCGGATACAAGGCAGACGACTCACCACTTCATCTGAGGTGAAGTCAATGAAGCCAGGCAAGATCAGGAAGTCACTGCAAACAAAACACAGAGAGATGATTAGAAATAGTCGTTTACCATGCACTAATACATAGTAAAAGTACTTCTTTTTTTTTTGTTAATTACAAATAATTGTACCGATCTCAAACATTAAGGATGTATGCAGTACAATTCAAAAGGTCGGTTTTTAGCATTTGACCAGATGCAAAGACATCCATTTTATTTTAAAGGGAGAGGAGGCGATAGTTATGCTTCAGATAAACATTGAAGCGTAATGAAAACCCGATGCCGACTGCTGGATTTATGACACCTTAAATGACGAGGAGCTCTAAAATAAGTGTGGTTTCTGAGGTGAGCTTGAGGAACGTCTGAGGCCCAGGCACATTCTGACATGTTCTCATTTGCATGAAACAAACCTTCACCGGCCTACTGAAATCCACCCATACGTGCTATATAAATCCTGCCGGCTTCCTTGACCAGATGACATAAATACTAGCAAGAGCGAGAGAGAGAAAAAAAAAACCCTCACATAGACGAAAGGTAACTGCTTGGCAGATGAGTGCCAAAAAAAGATGGACTCTGAACAGGTTATGTATACGTCAAAATAAAGGGAGAGACAGAGGCAACTTGAAGGACATATTTTTCAAACACATTTTCTCCTCTTGTGGTGGGCTAAATAAGGATTTTGTGTCGACTGGAACAGGGCAGAGTTCTTCTACGCCCACATGAGCCGACCACACGCTCCTAAACATCAACAACACTGGGTGTGAACGGCACGAAAAAAAGCCTAAATAAATGAGGGCAAAACAGACGGTCCCGATTAAGTGTACTAGAGTCTTCAGCACAAATCCAAGAATTGTTTTGACTGGGAGAAATAATGCAGGAGTATGTGGTGTAACTTCCTAAAAGTGAAGTGGCATCATTAAAAGCTCTTATCCACGTTAATCGGATTATGTCCAAACAAGCCGAAGAGAATAGACATTTTCATTGTGATGGCCACGCCCACAATGAAATACGATTGGTTTAGAATTCTGCTCTGCATAACTTCATACAAACCATCAGATATGTTCCAAGCAGGGCCGCTTTGTTACTTTCTGTGTTTATGTACCTAAATTAATGTCCCAAACGTACATATTAGCATCAACAGTAATCGGTTCATAAACTCACTGCTGACTTTCAGCTCTACCGTCTCTCCGGTGGAACAACAAGTCTCAGTTTTAGATGACTCAGACTGTAAACTTCACTAGACTCAAAAACAGTACAGACTGAAACCCAGACTACCTCCAAATATGCAGACAAACACGGTGCCAAATATCACCACAGACTCGCTGACTACAGCTTTATTCCGACCAGCTCTGAACAAATCCAGGTAACGTGGTGATCCGCTAAACTCTACATCACAATCAACTCAATTTTACACGTCTCCCAATCGTTCAGCTATATGGTTTCAATGAGCAGTCGCAGTTACAGGGTAATACTAAGAACATTTTCTTTCACAGACTAAAAAAAGGCCTACAAGAATTTAAGTTTTGCCATTTCAATTGATTGTACTCTTAAATCAAAGGTTCAACATTAATGAATATTTTACATTCAAATACACCAATGGGAAATAATAGCTTAATTCAACAATTACTTTTCAGCTAATGCAATTCAACAGATTGATTCAGCAAATCAATAAATGTAATGTAGACTAAAAAGTAACTAAAATAAATTGCTTTGCAAGTTTAAAACAATAAAAAGAAACTATTAACTAAACCATTAAGGCATTTTAATATCTCTTAAAGGGATAGATCACCTAAAAACAAAGTCTGTCATCATTCATCATTCCAAACCTGTATGGCTGATTTCTTCTTTGAAACATAGGAATATATCTTGAGAGACAATCTCTCTGATAAAATAATCTTTTCAAAAAAAAGTAACACAGGCGTGAGACATCTCACATCAGTACAACAGAGGTCAGAGCCTCATGTGTCATATGCCATACAAAGAAAAACTGTTCAGGAAAACTCATGTGTGTGCATTACACAAATCAATTCAGCACATACCCGTGTCAGATTTACGGGAGGTTATAGACATTAACTGTGCTTTCTCTATCTCTGTATGCGTGCGTGTGTGTAGAAGGACCCCCCCTCCTCACATGACGCCAGCGTGAGGATAGTCATGCGGCCCAGAATGCATCCCTGCACGCTTTTCATTACAGATAAGACCGTTATACAGCTGGACCTTTTACCTTGTAATCTCAATCTTAAAGGCGAGACTGATCGTAAACTCACCATGTCCTAACGTCACTCCTTGCATTCTAACATTACAATGCATTATGGTTAAACCGAACGTTTACTCTCCCTCGTGTCACTCCAAACCTCTAAGACTTTTTCTTTAGTAACATAAGATGTTTTTGGTGGCTGTAAAGTGAAAGTCACTGAGGTACGATGTCCCAGAGTTCTTCAAAATATCTGCCAAAAAAGTAAGCAAGCCACACGTGTTTGTAACGACAATTAAAATGGGAGCTAAAACTGAACTATCCCTTTAACAAACCCCTGTGATTTGAGCTTGTAATCGTCGATCATGCAAATTAGTACATTCACACAATTTTATATCCAGATTCCACCGAGCTAATGTAACACATGCCATAAGTTACGGTTGAAATCTCCCCTGTCAGCGATTGAAAGCAGAATCCTTCAATTGTCCACCAAAAGCAGGGACCCTAACCAGACACCATCCAGACTGCATACAGCTGGAACGTTTGAGTCTCTTATTGAGCTCGCTAGAAGACGATGTCTTAAATAAAGGGCCATATTACTCACTTGTAAGTCAAACCGTCCCCCATAGAGCAAAGCTCTTCCGCCGTGAGTCCGTCTCGGACAGACTGCTGTTCTGATCTGTAATGTGGATGCCCATTACACACACAGAGTATCAGTGCAGGGAGAGGAACCCAATGAAAAGCACTTACTTGTAGGTGAGACCATCTCCAACGGAAAAGAGCTGCTGGGCAGACAGTCCATCATCGGGGATATAGCCCGTTCCTCCACTTATAAGATAGTCTGCCATACTGGAAAAAGCAATACACAAACACAGCCTGTAAACAGCACAGTTACTACACAGTTACTAAGAGCTGATCTACAACTTTATATACAGGCTCTATGTAAAAATCCCATTCATTTTTAACAAATCACTTAAAAGACATACCTACTATGAGCTGCAAAGTTATGAATCGATGGCAAATGCTTTAGTTGAAGCCAACCGCTCACGTTATTTTAACTTATTTATTTATAGTGTTTAAGGGTGATTTTTGACAGAGCCGCGTAGTTGTAGTTTTCCTGGGCGAAAACCACATTACCCATAATTCTGCAAAGGACGCTCCACCAATCAGATAATCAAAACAAACAATAAAAGTAGCTGTCGGTCGATATAAAAGAACCTAAAGGCAGGGAGGGCAACCGCAAATTAAGCGTATTTTACCCAATATTTACTCAAAATTCACACACACAAAAAAAAAATTAAAATAAATCTATTTACTAGGTCAATGGTGTCCAATCATGCAACAGAAGGGCCACCTTCCTGCAGAGTTCAGCTCTAAACCCAAAACACACACCTGAACTCGCTAATCAATCAAGATGTTTGAAATGGCCACAAACCTCCAGAGAAACGAGTTGGGGATTAGCTCTTCAGGAAAGCGGCGCTCAAGAAACATGATCTGGAACTGGTATTAATCCATTTTAATAGCTTTCTGCTTATATTTGGCCATTTTGTGAAGCGTCCGTTTTCGCTGAGGATGTCGCTTGTTTTATAGAGTCCGGGTGATGCTAAAAAGGGTTAAAAATGCCTGCCATTTGATATTTCATTTGACTTTAATGTGGTTGTTTTTATAGACTCTGTACCGGTGGCGGTGACGCTGTTTATTGACTTTGGCTGAGGTCCATAAAATCAGTGACCGAATTTCAGCTGATATGCGTGTGTTTTTAAATCCACTCAACGCGGACGGTACTCATCTAGGCGCTATAGTTATCGTCTTATAGCCAAATATCGGTCGATTTTAATATTAACCCCATTAACGTCAATCCCAACCTACTGCGAGTTCGCTTTAAATCTCAGCGCTTTTTCCTGCTTTGGAGAAAATTGTATTCATTTCGGTATTAAATGCATTTCTTATGTTTTATTGTATTTTAAAAAGTGCATTCAGAAGTCCGGCGTTAACAGGAAGCCACGTAGATTCTGTCCGCGTTAAACCGCATGTCGCGACGCGTGGAACATCGGGAGCGAGGCGTTTGGGTTTCACGATGTAAACCCAGTCGATTAACAGCCCAAACGCACGTCCCGGTGCTGCAATAATGTAACTCCCAGCGCCGTGACCTACTAACATTATTCCATCTGCAACCGCGACTTAAAAATAAACCAACAGATGTTGACACGCACGCAGTCACGGGCGTAAACTGACAGAAACATTGTATTCGCGCGCTGCTCCTTGAACGCAGCCTTTATAAGTCGATCTACAGACTCGCTCTACTGGCCCGGTGACCTACATTGTGTACATTAATAAATGTGAGCCAGGGAAACCCGGAGTCTCCATCGAAATCGGGAGCAAACCGGGGGAAGGTTTTCTTTTGTTAGTGCTCCTCCTGCTACGCGTTACCGAAAGAAGCGTATTTAGCGCGGTGCCCGAGTAAATGATGATAAATGCAAACCTTTTCCGTAGATGAGCACGCGTGTGTCTGGAGCCGATGCGCGTCAGGCGGGAGAACCCGGTTTACCGCTCTCTGGAGGCGAGTGTGTTCGCTGAAACCGGTTAGATCATCTACGCGCACTGTTGTCCGGGATTTCGGGTCCTTCGGAGGGTCTCGTTTGAATTCGGGTTTTGTGATGAGTCTGGCTTTATGTAGAAAGCGAGGCAGACACGGAGAGCGCGCGTCATATCCTCAACAGCTCTACATCCACGTGGTGACGGCATGGTTAACTCTTTCGTTGCCGCCACTTTAGTGCGTGTGTATGCATGCTCTGTATTTTTAGGCTACATTGTGTGTGTGGGGGTCAGAGTCAAATAAGGATGCTCGAGACACCGCCAAGGTGAAATCATGTGATGTTGTTTAAAAAGCATGTGCCAAATTATTGAAGTGAAATATTGGCCTATATAATAATACAGACTCTAAAACGCTTAAGTAGGGTAGATCAGTTCATATCAACAAGTGAATTTTGTATGTTCACAAAGGTATTATACGTAAGCCATTGGCCAAATGAGTTGCATTTCAAATGTATGTTGTAAGCATAATAAAGCAAGTAATACATATTTGGATAATATTCTCTCTAGTGCTTTCTCGTGAAGTTTTGAATAAATGCTAAATAAGCCAATGACCCAGTTCCGTAATGTTATAACCAAAGACTGCTAGATTTAAGTCAGCCACAACCAATTACCCGATGCCAATTGCTGAAGGATGACTGCTCTTAAGCAAATTACAAATCCTCTCCATTGATTGGCCAGCGCTTTGCCCACGCGGAAGCCCAAAACTAATTTTGTTTTAATGTGCTCACTACTCGTATTCTTTTAAGGGGTGTAATATATTCTTCTGATATAGTAGTAAAGTATTATAAAATGAATAGCGTGAAAAGCATTCATTGAACATTTTTGTAGTGTCTGCCGTATTAATAATTTCCTCTCTTCATATTGGTTTTCATTTTTTTTGACACTGTAATGTAAAAAACTGAACAATTGTAGCACTATAAAGCAACTCGTGATCAAGTCTGGTATGCTTTGCTTTGCCTTCCATTGATTAACCATTGGTTGGGAAGCCAACCTTAAAACCAAATTCGTTGGCGTGCTATTGAACAACTCAAATTGTGATCTTTTTCATTAAAGCAACCAAAGTCTTGACAAAAGCGTCAAAAAAGAGGTTTGGTACCGTAAGCACCTATCCCATGACTGCCCGGGGAGCTTTTGGACCAGATGGGAAGCGCATATGGGTTTGTAACATTTATTTAGACAAGCGAGTGTGTATAGAAAGGAAGTT
Source organism: Puntigrus tetrazona (assembly GCF_018831695.1). Classification (NCBI taxonomy): domain Eukaryota; kingdom Metazoa; phylum Chordata; class Actinopteri; order Cypriniformes; family Cyprinidae; genus Puntigrus; species Puntigrus tetrazona. The sequence continues at coordinate 9,642,397 of NC_056702.1, read as the reverse complement.
CAGGCTGTAAGCATGGCTCTGTTTGCAAAGAATCGTAGCGTGTGTGTGACGGAGGCAACAGCCGTTTAAAGCCCTGACCCTTGTCTCCCCCCCCATCACAACAGAGAGGTGAAGCGATTATATGTACCTCACCACAATGTGGGTCAGTGGACATGTGGGTCAGGATATCTTCCTGCACCGGCAGCTATTTCAGTAATTCTGACCCATTTGGACTTTGCCAGGACTTCACACTTCACTGCATAGCTGGAGAAGACCTGATCCGCCATGCCCAGAATAGCCCTTTCAAATGTCAACTTTTGTTGACCCCACATCAGATTTTAAGCCTTTCAATTATGCGAGACTATTTTAACCCCTGATCTTGATGGTCTTTAAGATTAGAGATTAGAACAAGTCTTGCATTTAATTATAGCACGACAAGTGGGGATTTATAAGTTGAATGCGTTTAAATAGAGACACGGGCTCGGAAGAATGCGTGAAATCTCGATTATCAAGAGCCGAGAAGATTTCTGCGACTTCGTAACCTTCGACTCACCTGTCTGGAAAACCCGCTTGCAAGCGTGTCGCTGTGTAGCGCTGAGCTGCAGACTCGCGTCCGCACACGTGAGCGATCCCTGGGAAGCCGTCGGGAGAACATTCAGTGTCGTTCACCATCTCGTGGTTCGTCTCCGGTTTTTGGAACTCTTCTGGAATCTCCTCCATCTCCGCCTTGTTTGAGGATATAGTCTGGGCGCTGTTCATTTCCAAAACAACTCCAACCAGTCCGAGCCAGTCTTGTGCAAATTCAAACGATGAGTCCTGTTCAAAGCGGCGCAATTATGGAGCCAAGATTCGGATTCAAGGACGGAACGAAAAGAAGCGTGTAACGACAAAGGCTAACGCGATCTATCCAGCTGGAAATCCAGAGTCAAGCAGTTTCGGTTATCCAGGATCCTGTGGTCGTTTGTGTTTGACGGAGCTCATATAACCGGCGGCGAGCGAGTTCCCAGGAACTGCGGATCCATGCTCTACGCACCTGCTCACATGGAGACCGAGGTGTCGCCGTGGAGATATTCCCACCTCTGAATCCCACTGCGTGCAGAAGTGCTGGTATTAAAGGAGGACCGAGAACGAGGGACTGACAAAACTAGAGATAGTAAGAGAATGTTCAAGCCTGAGGGAGTTGCATACTGGGACAGTGAGGAGATAGAAAGGAGTGTTTTGCGCTCGCGCTCTCTCTCTCTCTCTCTCTTTGTGGTTTTAGCCGCAGTTCTGTCAAGAGCGCATGTCACAAACACAAAGAGGATTGGAGAATTAGACCTGGGGACCATTAAGATGAAAAAAAGGCACTTCGCTGACTCAGACTTGACGTGTGTAGAGCCCACAGCCGCGGGTATAGAAGGTATTAAGCAAGCAAACCAAACTAATTTGGAACGGTTGAAACAACCGGGAAAAAAGTTTTACGTTTAAACATGCAAACTTGCAATGAAACAACCAGACAAAACAAACTACATAAACAAGACCGGCACAAACCTGACAAACAGATAAAACGCGAATGATAAGAAAAAGAGATACAACAAACAAAGTGGTAGATAAGTGGTAGATCTCTTTTTTTTTTTTTTTTTTTTTTTCTCCTCACAAACAAAAATCCTTTGAAAGTATCCTTCAAGTCTGTAGCACGTGCTGAATATTTAGGGTTCTGGGTTTATATTCGTATAAACGATAAAGATTGCGAGGTCTCTATTAATAAGTATGCCTCACAATAGCAAGGCCGCATATTACGCATCAAAACACATCGTCACTGAGTGCTTGATAACTGTATTGTGCATTATAACCGAAGGCTTTCTTTTCCTGTATGTTTTTTTCAAATGAAGCAAAGGCAGGTGGTTGCTGGTTTGAGACGGTAGCTTAAGCTGAAATCCTCTTAGACCTTATGGAAAACAGTCAGTCTTCAAAACCGCACGGGCTAAACCTGGCACGGTGTGAGAAAGATCTTCAAAACTATGCAAAACCGTTTATCTACATAGTCGTCTAAAATATACAATGCCTTTGCCACCCTGACTGGTGAATGGAACATTTGTCTTCTCATGGGGTTAGCGTTAGCATGATAGTGAACCTCATGCATGTCCCATTCACTTAGTGCTACCTTCCCATACATTATGTGACCTGAATTAATCACCATGTTCATATGCCATGGTATCGCCTTTGTGTAGGTCCAAAAAGTTCTTGGGACTTGTTTTAGTTTTCTGCTCCCCCTATCGACTATTTATGGTCGATTTTTAATATCCACTTCTCTCTTTCAGCCAGAAGAGAGCAGCATAGACTTTTTCAATCTTCACACATCCTCCATTGCGCAGTCGCTCATCTCTTCGAGACCCAGACAAAAAACAAAGCTTTGTGAATCATGGCGTTACATTGTTTAGGTCTTGAGAAATAACATTTTTGAACATATTTAATTTACAAGTTATGCCATGTCCTCTGTGGAGGACGTCAGTACTCAACATGTAATTGCATGAACGCACATGAAAAGACAGATCACCAATCAATTTGTTTTAATACCAGACTTTTTATAAGGAGGATCATATGTTATATAATATGTAACAGAATGATTTTTCCCGTTAAACACAATGCTATCCATTACTGTATCTAATTTCCATATTAATGTGTTGTTGTGACATGTTGAAAAAAAGTGTAATTGCTCAGATTTTCTATATAATATCTAATTTGATTTTATTCAATTGGGGTTTTTTTATGCAAAATATGTAATGAACATGCGGGAAGTCATATTTTGATTTAAAACCCCATAACATTTAATATTAGTTCATTCAAATAATCACATGAATCAGATTCTAATCATTTCCATAAGAATCCCTAAAATAATGTCAGCCATCCAAACATTTGGTATCTTGTGAAAATCTGTGCTCTTTACAGAACATCCGGACATAAAACACCGGCATGTAAGATCTCAGAGAAATTCCCTGAAATCTAATGTCTTGTACAAAGACAGAACTCAGGATACGGTTAGCTAGTGATCAAACGACACTGTAATTAAATAAATAGTTAAACTTTTGAATAGCACTCAGTCACCAACTGTTAAGATTTTGTTTATAAGTGCTGCTATTGAAATCAAACTTATTGTAGGCTGGTTACTTTTACTTCTTACTAGATACTTTTACTTTTAAAGGTTTCCTTGGTACTTTCTGGTGACTCACAAAGAACATCCTGTTTCACTGGAATAATTAATAAGTTCGAAGGTATTAACCACCGGCTGATTTTACTAAGGTGTGTGTGTGTGTGATTAACGATGAGATGTATTTCCGCGAATCGGTTCTTTTGAACCGGTTCGAAAACGGCTCTCCAGCGATCCTTTTACGCTGCGACGCAATCGCCAATCTTCCAAAAGACTCCAATAAAGCCATCTATAAATGTTACTTAGCTTTTTCGGGTTTGTCGTCGTTTAAGGCGTTACCGCTCACAAAACCATAAAGTAATTTAGGAAACGCGTTAATAAAACTGTCGCAGAGGAAATCTCACAGGGATTTTGTGTTAACTGGCGGTTTGCGATGCAAGTAAAAAAATATAAGGACGGGTTTTTTGTCCGTGAAAATCCACTGTTTTGTGAATCGTGTCGGTTTTGTGAACGAGTCGTCGGAACGATTCCTTCTTTCGCGTCGCGGGAATTTCTGCGAGCCTCGAGTTCTGAACGCTGGAAACTCCCACTTCAAAGGGATTTTAATGTGATGTCACGATGACACGAAATGGAAAGCGGCACACATTCACTGGCACAGCTGTAACTACTCCCCGCACGGGCAAGACCAGCATCTCTCCTGGTGAGAAAGACGAACGTTTAAACTTTTTCCTCGCGGGCTGTTTTAGGGGCCGTTCGGCGCATCGCCTCGCTCCTCCGAGGAGCATCAAGGAAGTACGCGTTTAGCGCTATTCGGCAAACGCCAGTTTAAATGAGCATAAAGGATCGCAGACTTCCGGTGTTAATGGAAGCGCGGCTCGTGCGTGCTTTTTATCTTTGACGGACAGCTGTGGATCTCCGCGAAACATGCCCGAACTCGGCTTTCTGAAGATCTGCTTCATCGGAAGCGCGTTTTCCTTTCTGGCGGCTCTGTTTGGGCTGCTTGACTGCGTCGGAGGACTGATGTACCCTCAAGGGCCGGACTGGGCAGGCGACGGCCGGACGGAGAAGCTTCCCATCGTGTCTCCATCACGGACTGAGGCTGCCGCCGCTGCCGGCTGCACCAAGCGGAACCAGTCGAGGTGATCTGCGAGGCTTTCATTGCACTAGGAGAAGCGAGCGATGAACTGGGCTGCTGTTACTGACCTACTAAAGCCTGCTGTGGAGTTATTTCCTTCATTACACTGCTGTGAGTCAGACGTGAAGAGCATTAATAATGGCTAGTCACAGTCATGATGCCGACTCCTTACTACTTTTTTGTGTGCTTTGTTCTGGTTTCTGCAAAGAACTTGTTACAGACACGGACACATTGGACTCTAAAATTTTTTGCAATGGTCAAAAATGTAGTTTTTTTTTAATATTTGTTCTTTTTCTATGTTTATATGAAGACTGTGTTTAACTGTGTTTGTGTAACATGCTGTGTTCTCCGTAAGAAACGGGCGTTAGGCAGAAAACTTTGGGGTTTCGGGTGAAGAGGGTCTGAAAGATATCAGCTAAAGGTTGTTACAAACTCCCCGTTTCGTGTTAAACTGAATTAGAAATATGCAGTTGCACTGTATATCACTAGCTGCGGTCTGTTTTTATGCACTACTAGTAAAAAAAATCAATTAAAAAAAGCAAAAAGTGTTTTTATTTAGTAAAACACCATTTCAGGTTATTCATAACTTTTATTCAACTTTCAGCGCTTTTCTGAGTTTTCTTGTTTTGTGTTTTTTTTTTTTTCTCTTAGCAGTTTCTCCATGGAAATCCGTTCCTCCAAGACATTCTTCCGCAGATAGCGACATGTTTTTGCAAAGCTGAAGTTGCATATTGGCAGCTTTGAAAAGAACCTTGAAGTGGATGATTGTTATTGAGCAATATGATCTAGCCAAGCCTTTCCATAAAAGCCACAGCCCCACTTTTTAATGGGTTTTTTTTCTTATGAAAGTAGCTGCTTTCAGCATTTCTTTTGTGCTTAAATCTCAGTTTGGTTAAATCTCTTTGGTTTTGCTTCTTTTTATTATTATTGGTCTTGTCCTCAGTGCTAGTATTTCATGTTTTTTCAGGATGTTTCCCATGAATCTAGTGACTAGTTCACACATGCTGAGTCATGGAGTCAGGGAGAGATAAAGAACATCTTGTTCCTGTGATAAATCTTACAACCAAGATTATTGATATAAAAATATAATATGAGCATCATATTTTTGTATGTGGTTAAAATATAAAAATAAATAAATAAATATAAATATATATATATATATATATATATATATATATATATATATATATATATATATATATATAAAATCAATGTCATGTACTAAATATGGCAATTTTCACTGAAAAATCTCTCCACATCAAATAAATAGGTTATTTTAAAAACCGTTCACAGAAAGGTTACGTAGGGAGCCCAATATGCTTTTCTATGGCATTATTGCTTACTGCTTATGGAAACTGCATGGGAAGGCTTTCACCAGGTACTGTAGACGTGTATATTAGCTGTGCCTGTCACACTCGGTCTGTTTTCAGGGGTCTGAGCATGTTTTTTGGCCCGTATGCGAGCACTCTGGGTCTCGGTTCGCTAAAAACGTGCACTGTGAACACACATCGGACCGGTCTCACTTGTTTTGTCCATGTGGTTTGGTCGTTGGATGTCTCCTAACAAGTCAGCTGTTCATCATGACTGCTGCTTCTGGTGGATGCTCTGAATTTTCGATACCTATATGAGCTCGCGCACCAGCTGGAACTAAACCACGCTCTCTGTATGTGTGTATTGGGTTTAAACGGTCGAACACCCATGGTTCACATAAACACAGTTGGTTTTGTCTTGGATGAATGTATATATCGAAGAAAGAAATGTGCGTCAACCGATCTGTGCGGTGTAGTAGCCTACAGCTGCCTAATATTACAATCAGTAGAATCATTAATGCATTTTATTTATTCTATTTATTTCTTTTTTTTAAATTGTGTATTTAAGAATACATGTACTGTACTTGGAAAACTTAAAGCAGTTTATTATATGCTTTTATTTTGGGGGGTTTTCTATATGAATATCAGCAGGTTTAAGGCCAGTGAGGAGCCATATATTGCCATATAGCTTAACGTGTTGATTAAAATTAAGAATGTTATGAATGTTATCTTTGTGTTTCAAATGCATTTAGCAGCCATTAATAATACACAGACTCATGTTTTTTACAGTCTAATATGTTACCATAGACATTCCCTTACCCCACTTATATGGTTTTTAATTTATTTTTATCTATGCAGGTCTTAGGCTCATAAAGTCTTCCTCTTTAAGTGGGTCCTCTTTCAGGAACAGCCACAGTGTGAACACAAAGAAAACTGGGTCTTTTTTTTCCCCACTTGGTCCACTTAAAGGTCTAGGTTTGTTTTTTTTAAAAGAGGACTCAATTGAGAAAACACCCCCGCTAAGCAACAACAGCGCTCTCTTTTGGATGAGACAGAAATGCGTGTGAGCACAACCGAGTATAAACTTCTCTGAAGCTTCAGTGTCTCTCCACGATCCTCTGCTGTATTTTGCGTATGTAGCACCCGGTTGACGACGACTAAAAAAAACCTAATCGCTTGTGATTGTTCCAGAAAACTTTGAACATCCACCCTAACAGGAAGACGCAGCTAAGAATAGTTTCCTCCCTCCCTCACAGATAGGGGTTCCTCGAGACGCTTTTAGAAAAAGCCCCTCCAGCAGTAGCTATCTAAATACTGCTCAGGTGGTGTTAAATACTAATATACAGCCGTGTGCAGGAAAACAAGATGGCCTGACAGGAGTTCGTTTGGGAAAACACCTTCTTTATTGTATACTTGCATGGGAATTCGTCGTTGGCTCCACCCTGCGAGATGGAAAATTACACAAAATACATATAATTATTAAAACAGGACAGAATCAGACTCACGCAGCGCCTTCCTCTTCTGGTTTCGCGCCCTGACATTTAAGTATGATGCGGTACAATAAAATGCATGTCTCAAAATGTTGTTTTTTTTAATGCACGCTTACAAAATGTTATTATACACTAAACATGCTTGTTTGTATGCTTATTTCCTCTGACAATTGAGCATCGAAAAAGTTTTATCTGTCCAACATACATTCATGCTAAGTCTGCGAAGTAGTTTGGACGTTAAAAATGTCTCATAAATAACTGACATTTGCCTAAATTTTTAGTTTTGAACGCAAATGTATAGCTCACGTTCCTCTTTTCCCTGTTTAGCTTTGCTTTTACTGGAATTGCACACTAATTATGTGGGCTTTACCACATTGCACCCGAAAAGAAAGACAAAAAACGACATGAAATTTCCAATTTTCATGTAGTTGTTGTTATTATAGGCTAACTATTGTTGATCCTATTTTTAATTTATTTAACCTGAATAAAAACGAGCCGTGATCACTTTTTTAAAAAAAAAATCTTTTTCCTATGTGGTACAAGCATTAAACAGACTATAACTTTATCCTTTCTCAGACTTTGACAGTTCTGAAAGCAGATTTGTACAGATTTGTCCTCTTTTCTCCGTTTAGTTGAGTGGTTTGGTCTTCCTTTCCCCAGCTGAGCCAAATGCTGATATGGCGGCGACATACTAATGCTGTCTCATCTCTCACTTGCCTCATTTAGTGAGACCAGCATAACCGCACACTGGTCACTGATCCGCGTCTAAGGACCCCACCGATGGAAGACGTCTCGTCCCTCATGACTGTCGGGGAGGGCAGGCGATGCTAGTCCACAGCAGGGAGTGGGATTGCATTCCTGATGCCAGAGAGCATACTTGGCATTCCTGGCTTCTCCTAGTTGCTCTCAATGAGCCATTTGACTGGCGCTGAGGATTTTTTTCCCCCAGAGTGGCAGACTCGGCCTCTGACGGATGAGAGTTGCTGCTCGGGAGAATAGGAGACCATTCATGCCATACTGGGAACAGAATGATGCCATTGAAATGTGGCATGCACCGAGGAAAATGTCGAAAAGTGCCACGACTCAGTTCTGTGCGATTTGGGTTGTTTTTGGTCAAATAAAGCATGGCATAAATATGTTGAAACGCTTACAAAAAGAAGCAAAAAGGACCTATTCTTCTGCAAAGTGGTATGATTTAATTCTGTGTGGTTTAGATTTAGTTTGTTTCTACACATTTATGCAAAATACTGACAATAGTCGTGAAAAGATTTTTCTGTATTCGGGTGCAATCGTTCAAATCGGTTATAATCTTGTGGCAAAATGTTTTCTCATCTGTTTCATTCAGTATGGGACAACTGTCAGATACAAAAATTGTCTCAAACGTTGTAAAAATTATGAAAAAAGTAAGAAACTTGCATATATATATATATATATATATATATATATATATATATATATATATATATATATATATATATATATATATATATATATATATATATATATATATATATATATATATATATATATATATATATATATATATATATATATATATATATATATACATACATATATACATATACATATATATATTTATACACACACACAGATTATATTTATATTTACAAATACACATTTACATTCATATTTGTATATATATATTTGTTCATATAATTTATATATTTAATATATAAACAAATTCTTAATATACACACACAGACAAAACTTTGTTTTGAATGCAACTTGTTTTGACTGTTTTTAAATGTTGTGCCACACTAATAATATAACATTTTATGTGAATATTTAAATATGCAGTGTTTATTTTATATATATATATATATATATATATATATATATATATATATATATATATATATATATATATATATATATATATACACACACACACACACACACATATAAATTCAAGATGGCGCTGTTGAGTTCGGCTGCCGTCACGACCTGCTCTCAGCAAAACTTTTTGTTTTTCTGTTAATTATTAGTATTTTGGACAGTCTGCGCGGTTTTCTTTATATAAGATGGCTATCACTAAATATGATCGAGCCACTCTTATATCTATTGGTACACTTATTTACACTTTATTTTTAAACTTTGCACACTTTTTATACATATTTTTATACATATTTTATATTTATATATATTTAAATTCTGTTTTCTGTTTTCTATTTTGATGCTGGACGGTTGTAAAAACATTTCACTGCATGTCGTACCATGTATGTATGTATGTGACAAATAAAATTTGAAATATATATATATATATATATATATATATATATATATATATATATATATATATATATATATATATATATATACACACACACACACACACACACACATATACATACACGTATATACACACGCATGCATACATACACACACACACACACACACACACACACATATATATAATTTAAAGAAACAGTAACTGAAAGTACTTCCACCGTGTGTTTTTATTGCTATCCTTTGTAATGCCTGATTTCCTTACATGTACCATTGTCTTGAAGTACCTAGGGACACAGCGGTGTCTTTTCAAGCAGAACGGTATCATCTTTGGATACAATCACCGTACCGTGACACCACTACAGTACTTTCGTCCCACCTCAGCATTCTTTCCCTATCTTGCACCGTACACATCCATCCACACTGTCACTTCCATGTGCCACATTTAGCAGCGCTCGTTCTCCGCTTCCCGTTACGCTCGATTGTAGGCAGAGCTCAGGAGCGTACGGTGCTGAAACCGAGGCTGTAACGTCATGCTCGACTCTAAACCTCACCCACCCTCCCAGAGGCGAGCAGCTCTTTCACAGGCACAGGCGCAGACGGACTGACTGGCTGGAGCTGTGGCGGATTGCTGTAAGTATCGCCTTTGCGCGAGATTCCGTGGCACATCGCGGTCGGAACGGCTCGCGTGCGGCGCGGGGATTATGATGTCACAGTTCGATTGATACATCGTGGCGGAACGTTACGGCGTTGCAAAGCGAGACCGGCTCGGGGGTTTGCGGAAGAGCAGCTCGGATGTCTAGAATATGGCGGAGCTGGAGTGAAACAATTCAACTCCTTAGATTTGCCAGACTCGGCTCCGCGGCGAGGACGGTCTCGCCGGGAACTTTGCGTGGAGGCGCGCGAGGTTCGCGGGGTTGCGTTGCGCGGAGAATGGCGTTTTTTTTTTGTTGTCTCATGCCCACGGCGCCGTGGAAGTTATAGCGGAAATGGAAAAGTTGTACGAATGAGTAGTTTAACGAAGCGCGGATCGTCGGCTTCTAACCGTCAAAGCGGCGTTTTTCGACACGGTTTGCGTAAAGAGACGGATAAGGAGAGTCAGGCGTTGTGGTAAAAGGCACATTTAGCGCTTCTAACGCGGTCTTTCCTTCTAGATTTGACTGATTACCGGCCCCGCCTAGTTCTGTTCTGTTCCGTTCCTCGGTCGAGGGAGATGACTAGTTCATTCAAGAAGAACTGGAGAAAACGAGACGCGATGGAGTGCCTGTCAGATCACGTAGGAATACTTCGTACTCCTGCTTTTCGGGATTACGGAATGAATACCAAAAAAAAAGAAATAGTCATGTTTGCATTCCACTTCATAGACCAGAAAACATCACAGGGCCCTTATAGACTCCTAGTTGGATGTGACATTTTGAATATTGTCCTCTGAGAAGGGATGTGAGGCTGAAGTCTCTCAAAGAGGTTGTTAAAGAAGATCCTGTTGCTTCTCCATGCATTTTTAATGGCTTGATCTTTAATGACGGGGCTCTTGTCAAATTATAACGGCCTTTCTCCAAAGGTGTGTGTACGCAGGCTGCTCTGAGGTGGCTTTGTGTCTGCTGTAAAGTCTGTGTAGAAATGCCGTTTCGCATAAATAACTACCAAAATGCCTCAGCACGTAGTATCTGCGTCTGATGCCGGTTTGTTTCTTCGGGAATGAAATGCAGCATCAGTGCAGCCTTAAGGTGCGGTCACACTTAACGTTATTCTGCAGCTTTTATGGACGACATCTAGCTATTTCAGTGGGAGTTTTAACGATTGGGAGTTTTGTGTGCTTTTCTATTCGTATTTCACCCGTGTTCAAGTTGGTCACACGAATCGGCCACACTCACCAACAGAAAAACTGCTTGGTTTGACAGTGAATAGAGTGTGATACATGGCTGCGCGTTGGTGATGAACCTCTTTTTTTTTTGCCTGCTAAATTTTGCTTAGAAACTAGCCATTGCGACAGCACATTTTCTGTAATTTCATAGCATAGTTTTAACCTTTGCGCTATTTAAATCCTAAAAACGCCTTTTCATAGTATATATGGAGCGTCTGTGCCACCTTTCCGTTGTAAAATGCTTCGAAACTCCATTTTAAACTGTGTGGAAATTTGTATAGGTTTGTTTGCTGCAATATTTGCGGCAACTTGTGCAACCAGCTATCGAGTGAACACCGTTTCCTGTTTCTGAGGGGGTCTTGAGCAAACACTTGTCATTCCCAATCATGGAAAAGTGGGCAGCAATATATCTGTCACTGCCAAAGGCAGATAAGTGTATGTGCACCCTGACGTTTCCTGTGTCTCTTTTGTCAGCTTACTAACTTTGTGTGAAATATGAGTTAACACAGTCATAGCTTTGCTTTTGTTTACTTTTAAATAAATAATTTTATGCACGTGTACGTACGTGTTCAAATTCTCGAATTGAGACGCCAAGCTTGTTACCATACCAGTACTTGGCGCACATCTTTACTGGAGTGTCGGGTTGGGACGACCTTACCCTAGTGGGGTCTGACCCCAATCCCGTCGCTCCTAGAGCAAGAGGAAGGAAATCACAGTGATAGTGTGTCCTCTTGGGCACAGAGGAATGCCGGTCTGTAGGCTCTGTTGAAAATAACAAAATGAAGAGATGTGGACTTCCTTTCAAAGAAGGCCGCCCACACCGTTTGAACACCCTTTTAAAAAAAAATCTGGGCTGGGTCCTGGAAGAAACGTCTATATTTAGAGCCACATCTGCTAGGATGCGCTGAGTTCAGGTATCGCTTTCGTGTAGTTCCTAGTTGTTTTGTATAATTATAGTCGCGATTGTTGCGGTTGACAGTGTGGTTCTTGCTTTGAGCCGTATCAGGACTTCCCAGCGGCGTTCTCGTGGGAGTCAAACCGTATGCAAACAAACACGGGGTCTGTCAGGGAAGCAAATATCTCTTTGACTTTGTAAATGGCACTTCTAATACAGCTGTCGGGACTGATTCCTCCGGAGGGCCGTGTCTGAATAACCAGCCTGCTAGTCTGAATTACGCTCGGCGTTCTTCTAGTGTCGCTATATTATGGGGTCTGCAACTGGTTGATTGTAGGGTTTTCAATTGAAGATCCTTAAGCTTTACCTCGTGAGCCCCTGGTATCGAATGTTAGTAATGTTGAATATTAGTGGTTAAAAACCAACCAAGGCTTTGACATTTGACTAGGAAACGGAATAGCGTTTCGAAGCCAGTGGGTAATGATATGACAAAACATTAACTGCCAGCTGTCGGTAACTGTTTGAGACTTTTAGAGGAACCAACTGAGCAAAAAGGAAAGGAGATGCTCTGGAGAGGAAGAGCATGACAGTGCAGGGAAAAGAAGGCTGTCCACGTCCCTCTGCAAATTGGACCACTTCCTCTTTAGGCCAAAGGGCCTCATGAAACCTGGTGGCCCTGTCACGCCTTCCTTCCTCCTTTCAAGTCATATGATTTGTCGTGTGAGACTGGGGGTAAAGATATCTGCGGGTTTGATACAGTACAGTACTTTTTTTAGCTGATATCAAGTGGATCTCGGTATAAGAAGTCAGAGTTGGCTCTCAAGTTGTTTCCAAGGGTTACTGAGCTAATGCGGTGTAGCTCAGCTTGACGCTCACGTTTTCTAACGCTTATCCCAAAGCAATTCCTCCATCTATTCCCACACATCATTGTCCTCATTTAAGCATGTAAGCCATGACTGATGACTGTGGCAGCTATTTGTGACTTGCAAGATTGAGGCCTTTTCTGAGTCTATGATCCAGAAATAGACATTCGATTCACGGTTACGATCCGATTGAGGTTCAGATATTTGTTGTTGCTTTCTGTATGTACGCTGATGTTGAAAAATGTTTTTTCTTTAAAGAAAACGCTGCTTTTTTTCAACAAGGATGCACTGCATTGATAAAGTATCAGTTTAGAAAGAGCGAGCTCGCCTCTGAAGACGGTGAAGACATTAATAATGTTATGCAAGATTTCTATTTCAAATAAATACAGTTTGCTATTAAATAATCATTACAAAAACGTATCACGATTTCCACAAAAGTACGAAGCAGCACAATGTGACGCTGAAAAACCAAAAAATGTTAAAATAGTAAAGATGTATTGCGATATCTCACTGTATTACTGTTAAATACGTTTAAAGACTTCTCAGAAATGGGCTAAAAAAATAAATATAAATTGGAAAAGCATAGTGAAATCGTCCGTACGTTCACAACGTTAGTTTCCTACTACCCGGCATTTATGACAACTCCTATTAGGCTGAGATCTGATTTAGAAATGCCCAATGAAATGGTTTGAGCAACAAGTTCAAGTAGCATTGCTCATTTGTCTGCAGAGAATTATGTGTGTGTGTGTGTGTAAACGCATCCCTGGGGTCTATATGCTGTAGTCAGTCAGACGTCAGATGCCCTGCCATGTGTTGACATTTGACACTAGAGGTTGGGCTGAGTTCTCATTGATCTCGTCTCCCGTTGCTCCTTTTCCTTCCATAATCTGCCTCCCGACTTGTTGTTTTCCAGTCTCTAAGCAGCTTACTGGTTCTAGCAATAGAAATCGTGCTATTGCCTTAGTCTTAGTGACATTGTTTTGACAGGGGATGTTTGACACCCCTGCCCTTTGGGCCAGCGTTCGTAATTGTTCTAGGCATCGGTTGCCTTGTAGTTTAGCGTAGCTAGATCAGAAGTGCGCCTAAAATTGTACCTCCGTGTAAACCTCCGGTTTACATGGTAAGGGAGAAGTTTGCAGTTAGTCACACAGACCTGTATGACTTTACTTTCTTCCGTGGAACACACAAGGAGATGCTTTGCAGAATGCTCATGCTGTTCTTTTGCATACAGCGAAAGTGAACCGCAAACTCCAAAAGAGGAAGAAAAAGGCAACATGCTGAAGGTTGAATAAATACTGAATTTAACTTGTTCAAATCTGAGATTTGACAGCTACAGTATACAGACTACTAGTGTGTTGATCCGAAGTATAAGAAAGATGCTTTATTATCATCCATGAAATATTTTGAGTCCACAAATGGAGAGGATCTTTTTGTCACTTTTGAAGCTTGGTCACCATTCAGAGTTATCGCACGGAAAAAAGCAACACGAACATCCTGCCTGACTTTTTTTTTTTTTTTTTTGGTCACCGAAAATAGGTTTTGGAATGACATGAGGGTAAGTTAATGGTGACAGAATTTTCATTTTCTGTTTCTGTGAACAGAAATTGAGACTGCTCTGCTGGAGAGGATGTGAGGAAAAAGAGCAAATGTTCGCTTTGGTAAATCATTTTAGATGCTCTCTCAGCAGAACCCCCACCGATTCGTTGCATCAGAAGGAAACGTCTGATTGTGAAACCATGATTGCTACTCCATGTTTGTTTTCACTCATTCTCCTTGACAACCTGTAACCTAGGTGAGTTGATTGACTTGCAAATAACATGTTGGGCTTCAACACAGATTTTGACAGGGCCAGTTAAAACTGCATCATTTACCAAAACAAAGGCCTTTTCTATCTGCTACGTGGGCCATCGGATCTTTTCAAGTTGTTTTTTAACGCTGCTGTAGCTCAGATCAAAAGGTTTAGCTTACTAGCATTTTAAACCTTTACATATTCTTGATCGCCAACAATGGGGTCTCATTCATAAACATTGTTCATAATAAGCTTTTTGTGTGTTAGTAAGTCTAAGATCTGATAGATCATTTGACGCAATTAGATTTCTTTTGTACCGGTTGAATACAATTAATGGCAAACGGTGAGCCAGACTGTGTCATTATACCTTTTTATTTCAGTCTGTCTCTGATGTCAGGGCCTTGTGCTCGTTCCTAGAGATGATTACATGGTTTCATCCAGATTTGAGTTCGAAAAAGAGCTGCGTTTAAAAACACAACAAATACGGTATTTGTTTTCAGCCCTGCTGCGGTTTGTGTTAATTACAGACATGAGACCAGTTTATGTAGTCATTACCACTAGACTGTGTTGCTTTGACACAGATTTACTGCAGGCTATGAGTTTGCCATGCTAAATTCACCGGAGCTATGATGGCACGTGCGTAGCCGGCTGCTAGCTGAGGTGCTAATAACTTTGCCGGCTGGTTATTGGCTCCATCCTGACTGCAACAGCACCTTTGGCTCCGAGTTTAGCCAAGTCTGGCATATCTCTCACCTTTAGCCTTATCTGCCACAGCTCTGCTGGGGTTCAGTTCTGCACGGGGATGGTTCACTCCATGACAGATATACTTGTGGCTGTTTTTACTGGCTGCTTCTGAAGGCCATTAAACATTCATTTGTCTTTCATAAACTTGGCATAGCCTGTTAAATGGGCACGAGGCTTCCTGTTGTGGTCACTTTCGTAAAGATCACATGTCAGTGTCGTGTATTCAAATATTAAAATCCTGGCGGATAATATATTAAGGGTAAACTATTATCGGCGCGGATATATATACAATTGGACTTTGCTTAGATTTCCCCTAAACGTCTTAGAAGTACGTAAACCACTGCGGCAAACTCTTCTAGAAATGCTGCGAGTTAGCTTAAAAGTTTAAACGGGCATCAAAATACGCATTGTTTGTGTTTTACCACTTACCATGAGAAGTCATTCCTACTGGAAAACCTGCGAAAGCTTCAAGAGTTTGTTTTATTTATGGCACCGTAGTGAAAAGATTTGCTCAAAGGAACCCACTGCCGAGAAAAGGATAATACGGACCGTATGATCGCCTGATGCGTTTTGTTTTGCCGCTTTTCTTCAAGGACGTAGGAAACACCTTTGATGGAACCTGGCACACAAAGCCCAGCTTATAGGATTCCAAGGACCCCTTAATCGCAGTGGATATAGACTGGTTTCTTAGCGTTTATGGCGGTTTAGGGTGGCTTTGCACATGAGGGGGAGACCACGGAAAAGTCAGAGGTCAGGCTTTAGGCCTCCTGAGTTTATGGGGTCACAGGTCATGGTGGTGACTTGTAGAGCCATGTATACTCAACCTCATTAAAGTAATAGATTGTGGGAAATTTCAAATGTGATAAGGAAGGGGTTGAAGAATTCCCATGTTGAAGGCTGCTTTAATAGAGTCTTCATGGAGTTCTCAGCTCACTATAACCCGTTTAATAGAGTAAATTAAAGCATTCCGGTCATAGATACACGAGACCATTAGTGAAGCACTCGGAAGTGGCAGCATTTTCTTTTTCTCCTGGTGAAACTATTGATGCAGAAATTACTCTTTTCACTTTTAAAAAGCAGCTAGAGAGAAATCCATTATTTTATTTTATATTTATTTCGAATACTTATTTTTGTAATGTCATTTTATGTAGCAATAATAATGATGATAGACTTATTATAACTTTTTTTAAACATTTTTGTAACTATTTTTAACTGTTACTTGACTATTGTTATCATATGTTTGTTTAGAACTTAAAAATAATTGTGTGACAATGTCCTTAATGTCGAGCCTTGGTCTTTTTTATAGCCACATTACAACAGCAGTTCTCATTAAAGCGTGGCCTTGATCATAGATATCTTTGAAGCCGTACACTTGTAGATTTGTTATTTGGTTAATCCAGTCTGCTGCTCTGATTTGTGGCTGTCAGCTCAGGCCAGTTGTTGTTTTGTGAGGCTCTCTAAATAGACGTCCTTAAACAGCTCTGTGGATTTTAAATTAATCCCACCCAACATCTTCAGATCGACTCAGGGACTGTGTTTAGTGCACTACTGTAGAGCTCTCATGTATCATCTGCATGTACGTGACCCATTCATGTGTATATGAGTCTCTCTGTTTTGCGCATTTGCACATCTTTTGAACGCCAGTCTCTTTTATGTTTTAAGATGCATTTTTGTTTTTTTTTTCCCAGCTCCGACGAGCATGGCGTTCGTCTCTCCGGGGACGTGCATTCGCACTTACGTATATTTGCATACGAGTATTCGCCTATTTGTACGATGCCGCACGCCGCGTTTTACCTCCCCGCTTGCCTCTCTCGTCGAAATATCGGTTGACTTTTCTATGGAGTGACATGTTCAGACTCCCTCCGATGAATCCCGTGGGAGAACGTGGTGCTTCTCTCCACGCTCCTCAGAATAGCAAAGCTAACCACCCCTGCAGATCCCAGCAGTCTGTTCAGCTCCGAGAAAAGAAAGCCGCCAGGCACCAGCAGGCACGAGCAATCCCGGCAGGCCGACTGTCTTCCCTCTGCTGTCCTCCTAATTCCATTTGCACTGGAATTGACTGAATGACTTTGTTTGCTATAAAACACAGTTTTTCTTAGCTTGATATATTCAAACCGAAAGCAATTATAGTTTAATTATCCATCTTCCTGGGACCATAAATGAAATTGATTTGGACCTACATTTTGACCATAATTAGCTTAATGATTGCTGTTTATTACTGCACTTTTCTATGCAACAGCTGACACAACACTTCCTTTTTGCAGAGGGATTTCCCTCTGGGTGTGGATTTTTTACCGATGTGTCAAGGCATAACATCCATTAAAACCAGAGGGAATGCTTACGTTTTCCTTTGCCTCTTTAATTATTTTAAATGTAATTTGTATTTGAATAGTTTTGGGCATCGTTTGACAAACGACAGTCATGCAACAGTTCCGTTTAGAACTTACCTGCGTTTTAAAGAAGTACTACTGGAATGAATGTTCAATCAGCTGAGTAATATTCATGAGTCAGGCCACAGTCCCCCCTGAAACCAGACTTCAGTTCTGATTGGTTGCTGGTGGACACTGAATCACATCAGCAACTCATTAAAAGTGTTGCATAATTGATTAGGGTGTTTTTAGGAACTTCTGGAACATGCTTTTCTAATGGTAAAAGTACATTAGGGAACTAAGGAGTTTCTCTGGAAATTAAAATAGATATTTTCAACATTTGCACAATGGAAATATTTGCCTCTTCCTACTTTATTTACATACATATGTGTATTTTTACTATTTATTTATTTATTTTTTAATACAGTTGACTATTGACATTAAGACACCTAAGAACTATTGCTCTATTACTCTTATTAGAGTGGCGGGTTACTTTTACCATAGAGCAAAATTACATTTTAATGTTTGCATCGCATAACTAAATGCATATGTATGGTTTTCCGATGTGGTAAACTTGTTCGATAGCTCACCCGGTATGGCACAGCATATGGACATGAGACAAGTAAAACAAAAGTTTTATGCAAAGAGAAAACAGAGTAAAAAAAAATGGTATGGCTGCTTCAGCAAATGTGTTTGTCACACTTTTGTTAGCATCGTTTTAGGGTAGGGTTTTGTGTAGGTGGTGCGTTATTCTCAAATGGCTTGTAACATTTTAGCAACCATTTTAGATAAAGCTGAATGTGGTTTTATTGCCACTAACTGGACATTTCACTTTGTTTACTACTTTATTTCAGTGTTTTAGCTAGTCTGGACTCATGACAAGAATATTGTTTGTAAGTTTTTTGACCTATGAATTAATTCTTAGGTCAAGTGCTCTACCTCGAGACGCTCTTAAAGTTCTTCAGCAACATCTTTTTTTTTTTTTTTTTTTTTTTCCGTTGGAACAGACAGACAGGGTAGAATTAAAGTTCAATCTTCTTCGTCTGCCTTGGACAGTATCTTTTCATCATCTGGCACAGTGGGTGTTCACTTAATCGGAGTGGAGGGAAATGTCACTGAAGAATGTCAGTCTTCTGAAATGGGCTGGGCGTGGCCTGAGTTCTGAGATGGGGGCGTGGCCTGAGGTGTTTGCTATTGGGTGGGTGTGGTCGGTGTCATGAGACGAGGTGGGTGTGGGTGTGGGTTCTTAATATTATACATCCTCTTCACAGCTGCAGTGTTTATTTATGAAGAATGTGTTCATTTCCCTGTGCTTTTGTGAGGCATTGCAGTTCACCCCGCAGTATGTGCTGATGGTTTAAGCAGTTAACAGTTTCTCTAGAGAGGGAAATAGAAGTACTTGATTTAGCTACAGGCACTTAGATGTCTGACAGATATCTTAAACTGTGTCTAGGGACTCAATGATACTAGTCAGCTAAAATGCAGATTAAATTTTAATAAACGCCACATGATTTGCTGCTGGGATGCTCAGAAGGACTTTTTTTATTTAGTTCACTCAAAAATTAATATTCTATCATTATTTACTGACCTGCGTGTTGCGTCAAACCTGTATGATTTTTTTTTACAGTGAAACGCAAAAGGGAGAGGTTTAGCAGAATGTGAACCAAAAGAGGTCATTCAGATGAAGTCTTCTAAGGCTGTATAATAGCTTTCGGGGGAATAACAAACCGAATAAGTGGCCAGTTGTGAATTGTAACGTATCATAGATGATCTGTGATCCGTACAGACCAGTCCCCACGGTTCAGCACGCACGCGGTTCGTGGATTAACGGTTACGTTCAACCATCATAGAGTTAAAGTTAGCGTTTGCATGTGTTTTGCCCTACCAATTAACACATTCAAGCTAGCTCAGGCCATTCTGATGACGTTGTCGTCGAATCTGGACTCGCAACCCATTATCCGTGCTTAGTCACTTTGCACAGAGAGAGAGAGAGGTCCGATTATCTGAAAATACCCAATTGGGCAAGTATTCTGGTAAACACAGTAGGTTATTTCCATGTCTTAAATTAACATAATACAGCTATCTAAACAAAGACTAGAAACAAATGCGTGTCTGTTATCGGTCCGTGCATTCAGTCTTAAAGGGACAGCAACCTAGAAATGCCTACTTCTTGCTACTTTATCTTTAGTAATAAAACAAAAGCAAACTTTTCTCTTTTCTCTGAACCGTGAGTTATGTGCTCCGTTGCACCACTAGTAACCACTGACAGCTTTTGGTATCGCCTACGTAAAATGTTTTGGAGAAAACCTTTGGAGATTTCCAGCGCCAAATGGCGCAAAGGAAAAAGGGTTTTCGTCGCTTCATTTGAAATGTGTTTTAGGAAGCAAGTTGCAAAGGTTTGTACAACATGAGGTAATGTTCATTTTGAAGTGAACTGTCTTTTTTTTTAAATTAAAGGGAGAAATGTTGCATGAAATGCAAGCTAATGTATGAAGCTTCCATTAGTCTGCGCATTTCATTTGAAACGTAAAGAGACTAATTTAAGCACTGACATTAAAAAGTCGTTAATGTCTTTCTCCCTCATCCACGAACGTGCAGCATGCACTCCATCTTGCATAATTCGTGTTGCCTTTATGGTCTTCTCATGATATGGTTGGGTTTTGTAGAGCGTGCCGGTCCGCCAGGAGCATATCCACTTACCGAGTTCATCTCATTTCTGAGCGGATTCAAGTTTCAGAGTTCCAGATCCGAGAGCACGTTGACTGATCAGTACTCACGAGAGCTTTCTTATGCAAAGGACCTAGAGATGCTGGCGGTGAATCAGCTCCTGTCTCATGTGCGGTCATGTCCCCTCGGATGACATCACCTGCGGGAGTCGTGCATGCACACGCTCTGCTATGTTTGGCATTCTGCTCACACACGCATGCCCACGTATGTCAGAAAGATTAAAGAAAAAAAGAACAGACCGCTGCAGAGAAATAACGTGCTAGCGTTCCCTGTTTATTCTTCGCCACGCATCGTCTTTGTCTCCCTCTTTTTCCTCCTCTCGCGTCCCCATCTTCAGTCACACACTCTTTAGGTCAGTGTGTTAGACAGCCTGGCTCGCTGCCAGGAGCTGTTGGTGAGGTAAGGACTCCTAGATCTGCTCTTGCAGTGTGGAATGGGAAAAATAAACACAATGACCACAGCCTAACTCCCCCACTCCTCTCGCTACTAACCAGTAGCTCTGCAGGCTATTTTGTTCATGCAGAGGTTTTTTTAAGTGGAAATGAATTCCTTGTTTTTATTTTATTATTTTATTGAAGTGTTCTAATTTTCTGATATTTTTATCCAATGCCAACAAAATAGTTTTTAAGTTATGGCCAGTAACAGATAAATTAATAATTAATTTGATTTAAAATATAAAATTGCACTCCAAATTACCTATTCATTACAAATGAATACAGTATGATAATCAATATGCTAGTGATACATTGCAAAATATTAATAAATTAACTGTCAGTTTTCAGTTTTATGTTTTTTGGGGTGGGGTTTAGTTTAAAAAAATGTGTATAGCACTTTTCACAATATTGTTGCAAAAACTGTTTGCACAAAAAGTGTTTTCAGTTCATCCAAGAAGCTGATATAAATGCACAAAAGGACATAATATATAAAAAATATATGTAATACACATTTATAATTTTTTTTTAAATTTATTTATTTTATCTCGTATTTAGCATATGACCTCTTTACTTGGCGATGCCTGATGAATGTGGAGTTCCAAAGTGAACGGCGTGGCCGTTTGCATATCGATCTCTTAAAGGTCAGAAAATGTTTAAAGTGATCAGGTAAGACTAAATGAATGCTGGTATTGGTCTCAGAAACCTCAACTAACATTATAAGTGGACTTCAGGGAACGAGAAATGCTAAGTGTAGAACGTGACCCTTTTAATGCGCACTCAAGCTTACTGGGCGACTCGGTTTCTCTAATGCTTCTCTAAAATTGTTTGGAGCCCAGCGTTGAGATGAACCATTAAAGCTGGCCATTGATTGCAGACGCATTATCTGATGTGTGCTTTGGAGTTGGACTGCCGACATCACACATCACTGACTGCGAGTTTCCTTATAAAGACACAAGACAGCGGTTGCATGGGGCCGCCTCTTGATTCTGAGAGGGCGCAGCTTGTGGTTTATTAGGCGCAGCTATCTGGTTTCCGTCGCTGCAGGGAGGCCTGGGAGATGGAAGGGCCTGCTGCCTAATCACAACCAGCAAGAGCTTCCTGGCACCCCTCGTCCACGTCAAAAAAACGTGCAGCGCAACTTCTCCTGTCAGGCTCAGATGAAGCCCTTAAATCGACCTCAGACCAGCTGCTGCTTTCCCCGCCCTCTGTTGATTGAGTGTGTATGTGTGTGCCTTTAGTTTCTTACGCCAAACCACTACCTTCTCTTTCTTCTGCACGTGGCCGTCAGGAGCGCAAGAACAAATGCTGCAGTGGGTGTATACGACGTGCGCGTCCCACATCTGGCAACCCCATGCTTTTGGTTAGGGGCTTAAAGAAGGGGCCTGAAATGAAATGCGAAAGCTTCTCGGCACGAAAACGAACTGGTACACGTTGCGTTATTATCCTGAATGTAGTCTCACTAAACAGTCGTCGTCTTTTGGGTGTGTTTGTGTGCAAAGGGAAGTCCGAGTTGACCCACGTGATGTTTACTGTTGAATGTGTTAATTCACTTTGACGTTGTACCAGTTTGCAGTTATTTAAGAAAAAAAAAAAAAGCAAAGACGTTTATTAGTAAGGAGCAAAACGTCAGTGCCACAAACATCTTATGAAGGTAAGAGTAATTCTTGGGCATTTTGGTATTTAAATACATTTATTAATGCAGATTTGTAAACAGTTTAGTGAATGACCTATGCATTTTATCAGAAACATTTTTTAGTAATTTATTTAGTATTTATTTTGATATTGATATAGTAGGATAAATAGCTTTACATAAATATTTAAAAATTAATTTAGGCTGTACAATCCGCCCAAAAACAGTAATCGCACACAGTTTTGCTTTGCGCTATCTTTAACGCATTAACGCTAAAAATGAATGAATCGATTGATGGCTCCAATTAGTGCAGATGACATTTTAAAATAATGCATCTTTGCTGTGTCACTCTTTTTTTTGTTTTTGAATAATTCATGCAGCAATCATTGGCTATTTTTCCTCATCTCTCCAAGAATGCAAAGACCGCTGCAGCGTTATTGTAGAGCTGTTCCACTAATAGGTACTCCGCTTTACCGTCAATGCCCAGACTTGTCAGTGGTGAGCATTGGCTTGCTGATGACTGCATGTAAGTCAGCTGTGGCAGCACTTCAGTCTTCAGTCTCTCTATATAGGGTGAGTGTAAAACATCTGAACGAAGACATCTTCTCTCTGGAGAGCGTGTAGAGACACGAACATCCCTAGAGCGGATGGGGAAAGTTCAGATATTCTGTTACTTGCTTATCTGTGCAGTTATAACACTATAAAATCTGTAAAAATGTGACGAGGCGAAGGAACTCGGCTGTTTGGGGCACTAAAAATGGTTATTCTTTGATAAATTGTTGGGAGGTGTGATTGCGGTTGTGCTTAAACGTTCTTCTTAATCTGTAAACTGCAGAGCTTTTGCGATTTGCCACATTTTGAAGTAGTGATGTAATGGAACTAAGCAACATAGGCCTATCTTTTCTTCCATAAACGGTCGTATCTGGCCCTTATTGACTGGGTGGGGGCAGATATTAATGCAATCTTACAGCTGATTGTGAGAAATGGCTGGAATGTAAGCTGCCTAAATGATTGGAGAAGTCTGCCTTGGAAGACCGAGTGAAGACGTTTTGATTTAATCACAAAATGTAATTATTTTTGATTACAAGCTGAAAAAAAAGGAAACCTGGGTAGATGTTTCACAATGAGATCAATAAGATGCATTTAACTAATAAATAGGGGGACTTTCGTTCCACGCTGACTTCTGCACTTATTAGTGGCGCTTTTATAAAATCATCATGGGTTTTTAGTTCTAGAATTGGCTTCTATTGTATCTATCACTTCTGTTATATCAGTCGTTGACAATTGCTTCCAATTTAAAGAGGAATAGATGTTTTTAATGCGTATGTTTTAGGGCATCAACACAATCCTGGCAGTCGCAAATGTCTCTGGAGTTCATTTCTGCATTAAATTCACGTCAAGGATGACTTTACTGACAGATCCACGGTTCATCCACCCTTAGAATGACCTCATAATGCTGAATTGAATGGTTTAATCCAACAATGGTGCTCTTTTTATCTCTTTCTCTCTCTATTTTTACTCTCCCGGCCGCTCGTTCTCAAGAGGAACTTATATTTTTATCCGTTTTCCCCCCCGTTACATACTTTAGCTCCAGAAACGTTTCACGGCGTAGTCCTTTCCAGTTCAGACGCTCTCTGTATTTGCATTGATGTTATTTCTGGTGTGACGGAAAAACAGCCAGAACATTCTCAAGCGTTTCGCTGCTTCCTCAGGCCAGAACCGGCAACGCCCAGGCTCACGTTCGGTGGGAGTCCAGACCCCAACCCACCCAAGGGGGGGGTCCCGCTTCGCCTCTCTCCGAATCGCTGCTCGTTGGAGTTCCAGCCCGGGACAAAAGAGATGCGCCCCTGCTCTACATTCCGATGTGGAGTTACACAGAGCGCGGCTCCATTCCCTCTGGTCTTCCTCTTCGGGTTAAGGGAGCGTTTGATGCGAGATAGCGGCTCGTCCGAGCGGCCTGTGTAAACAAGCGCATTCCACATGCATCGGAGCCGAGAGAGAAATGCAGCTTCTCAGGCATTGTTCCGCCCTGCCTCCTGGCCTGCTTTGATTTAACTCTGCGGCAGGAAGTGCTCGCGTTGCACTGGGTTGGAGAGTGACTGTAATCAGCTGAATCTGGACTGTGTCTTGTTAACTGTCAGTCTGCGCAGTTGTAAAGCGCTCGCTCTGTTCTCCAGGAGTGGGATTTGTGCAGTAGGCATCATTAGCTTGTTTAGCTGCGCTTTTGTGCGAATGCTGTGACTTTCTTGTGTGGGAGGTTTCAGCCGCGTGGCCGAGATCTATCGGAAACACGTTTCATAATGAAGTGCAGATAATGTGCTAATAGCTTGTTATCGCAGATGTTTCAAAGTTTGTAGGAGATATAGCCCAGTGCTTTTCTTTTAATTCTGCTTCTTTTTAAAGAAGCTAAAAAGTAGCTTTCGTGAAATTCACTGTCACCCTTGAGGTCACGGATCTTATTAAACACCAGCTGAATAATGCTGCTGTTGCAACTATGCAATATGAATCTATATTTAAATTTTTATTATATCTCAGAATTTATGCATGCTACTTTTTTCAATGGTTATTTTAAATGTCTCTTGAGCACCATATCAGCATATGCTCTAGCACTTTTTGAAGAATTATGTGGATCTGAAATGTGGAGTAAAGGCTGCTGGAAATCACAGATTTTACACACGTGTATTAAAATATCTAAAATAAAAAAAGAAACAATTTATAATTATTTATAATTGTAATAATACTTCACAATATTACGGTTTGTAATGTATAATACTTATACTGATGCAAAGCATATTTCAAAAACATGGAAAATGTTTTTAATTGATTTTTTTTTTTTCAATAATATGAATTACTATTCTGGAAAAACCCACCTAACATCGGCGCAAAAAAAAGCTGTTTATGAGTTCTTTTGTAAATTGACCAAATGAAATTTAATGTAGTTTATATAAAGTTTTTATGTGTGATTTTATACATAAATGATTTATCCTTGCATTTGATGAAAGGGAAAAAATAGTGAAAAATCAAGTTAAACTGGGATATTTTCTACAATGTTTTTTCTCTAAGTGAAATGCATTTAATTTGAATACCTTTTTTTGAGCATTGAATCATTAAATGGATAACTGGACTGTCTGCAACAAGTCGTCTAAATGAATCTAACTTCTAGACGATTTTTCTACATAAGAGATGCTTTTTAAATATTTCTGTTTTAGCGCTCTCATACTAAAGTCACAGCAATTATTCATGATGATGTTTACTTGTATATCAGGAAAAAAAAATATTTTAACGTATTGCCCAGTTTTAATTGGGACACACAAGCATACGTTGGGCAATAAATTAGGCGTTTATTATTGCCAGCATGTCTCGTTCTCATATAGTGACCTCTTTCATCTGTGTGTACTGCATCAATTAATCACACTTAAGCTGATAGGATTCATTGCTCTGTGGTTCAGGTTCATTTAGGTTAATGTGTGTGGGATTTTTATTTGCCTATAATGGATTATTCTCCCAACAGAGATGTGCGTTTCGACATTAACCATGTTCACAAATGCCATCTGAGTAATGACAGAGCAATGATCTTCGACCCCAAATCATCTTGTGGCTAGAAATCCTGCAGAGTCATTGAATTTTGATAGAGAAAAGCCCATGATAGCTGACTTATCACAGGTACAAGCCGAATACTAGACCTTAAGTCTCCAGGGAAACATGCATTTTTGTGAAGTGCTTATTTTTATGGTAATTTAACAGATTATCAGATCCGGTCAAACTATCTCTTCATGACTCAGTATGTGTCTTTTGGTAGTAAGCCGCTCACACGTGACGTTATTAGAAATCTGAAGAGGCACACCGCATGTGTCCTGACACGCAGGGAATGATTTTGCCATTGGGTCCCTGACTCCGTGCTCATTTTCGTGACTTCCAGGGTAGTTTGTTCAATGATCTGCTGGTGTCCGCAAACAATGAATTGTTGGTGCCTTAATCCTGTTAGAATGTTTGGAGTAATTCCCAGTCATCAGAAAGATTATCCAAGAACGCAGTCTGGGAAGTGGTTGGGGCGTTTGCACTGACAGCAGTTTGCATCAATAAAGCAAGTGCAAGTCATTCAGTTCCGATGAGGGTTCTCCAGCACAGACCGTTGAAGATACAGTTCAAGCTGAATGTACCGCTGAATGTCATTTTACTTGAACCGACACTGGCTTGCCATAAAAAGATATCAAGGATATTATGAGAGTTATTGACCATGACACTGTTTTGTTTTGTTCAGTTTTTTGTTTCTAGATGTTGGTTGCACCAAGTGTGACAATGCACTATTACAGTATTTTTAATATTAACACACATTTTTTCTATTTCTATTGTCATTTTTAATATTTTTTTTTCAGCTAAAAATGTTTAGTTCAAATGTTTTTTCATTTTTTTATCTCATTTTAAATTTTATTTCATCATTATTAACCAGAATTAACCAACATCTTTCTCTCGCTTTTAAAATATATATTTTTAAAAACTATTTTCCGACAACAACTACTTAAAAGAAAATAATTTATCCATACTGTGTTTTTTATGACATAAGGATTAATGTCCTCTTTGATTTTGCACCCCCAAAAATATCAGAAATCTTTAGTCAAGTAAATCAATTTGTGAGTCAGATTTTTTTTAAAAGATAAAAAATACTAAATACATACACGACCCCAGAGCAGTCCCAAAAAAAAACTAGTTCTAGCAATAAAATGTACCGCTTTAGAATCTGTTTGCACTTATATGAAATATTGCCATTTAAATGCACATGCTGTATGGGTTAAATTTTGCTCCCTCCTTGAGTTTTTAGTATTTGTGAGTCATATATTAGTCTTGCGCCTGTCAGAGATGTTCTTGTCTTTTGCGTATGATTTATGGATACTGCGCGTCCCTCCTCTTCTTCTTGTTCTCTCTGGCTTGGGGAATCATGCCAGCATCTCCGTGGCCTGTTCGTGCCTCACTGATAAATGACAAATGACGGGTGAGAGGTTGAGGTGAGTCCTGGGAATGGGCTGAAGGGGCGATGGGGTCGCAGGTCATTGAAACTCCCCTAAACCCCAAAGCGTTTAACCATATGTTTCCGTCTGAATAAGCAGAGCGCTGACACCAGGCTCGACCTATCTACCATTTAGTTCCAAAGTGCTCGGTTGATGTTCATCTCGATACCGTCTTAAAAGCACCAGCGGGGACCGTGGAAGTCATGATTGCTGTCCTCGCCGAACCACAAATTAGAGAGTGGCCTTTTTAGGCAAGTTGCAACATTGGATTCTTGGAACATGGGCACTCATATTTGTCAAAGACAACGGGACCACAAGCCTGCAACGTGTTGGTCGAATATTTACAATCGTTTATTAACACTTGCTTAAAGATTGCTAAAATTTCCATCTTTTTTAAAGTGTGATGACACCAACAAGTTCCCTTCATAAAAAGCCTGCACACTTGAATGGGATTGGTTTTGTGCCGTGAAGTGGAGATAATTTGTTAATTGGAAACATTTTGTGGCTGCGGAGCATACCTGCGCTGCTGCCAACACCCCCTCTTTCTTTTTTGGCGCGGTGATGTCACTTTCTCCTTCCTTTTCTTAACAGTGGCTTTCAAAAGCGTGCGTTACATGACATGATGTGCCTCTTCTTTCTGCTTGATGACTGTGATTTCTAGGGCGCTCTGGAGGCAGTGCCATCGCACCTGGGGTGGAGCAGCTGTGTTAATTTAACAGCTGGGGCTGGGCTCGCCCCGGCTTTCATTAAATGGGCGTTCTGTAACCCTTTACGAGAGCGGGCGAGAGGGTTAATAGCTCCGGATGGCACACAAGGGGGTCTTTTTATGTTCACGTGCAACTTGGCAGCGGCGATGCCTCTCGTGTATCTCGTACTCCCCGCTGGGATTTACTTTGACTAATTGCTACCTCTGAACCCAAAAGAAACGCGGAGAAGTCAGGCAAAAATGGAACAGCGGTGCTGATATAAATGGACTAGCCTGAGCCGCTGATGAAGGGGCAATGAGAAAGAGAGAGAACCCGGATGATATTGATTCAGGACTCGGGAGCTGATGGCGTTTCCAAGGTGTTATTAGGCTTAGCTTAAGCGTTAATGCTATTGCTAAGCCCTGCTTTAGCACACTGTTTTGTGTGGCGTGACCTGTCACAATGAACCTAAGATTTACCGATATCTCATCTCCACTCGGTCCAAAAATGTGGCGATTTCCAGGCTTGTGCAGTGAGTCACCACGTGTGTGTGTGTTTGCATGTCTGCTTCTTTACACTGCTATGCAAAGGCTGCTGCATCACATTGTGTAACAAATGTCAGGCGACGCTTTTCACAAATGGAAATCTGTTTAGCAACATCATGAAACATTGCAATGCAGCTTAGAATATTTCGCACTTCTTTTTGAAAATCTGTAACGTCGTGTTCCTAACAGGGTGCAACATTACACATTTCATACTACACCGACTGCTATAGCAACAGGGCCTTGGAACATATTTGATGATTGATATACAGCGGTGTAGAGCAGGGATTTGGGCCAATGAGATTTCCCAGTGGGAGGGGATAAGTAAAGTAGTATATATATAATAATAATAATAATAATAATCATAAAAAATTATAATAATAAAAAATTAATAATTAAAAATAATAAGAATAAAAATAAACAATAATAAAAATAAACTTATTATTATTATTATTATTATAACTTTAATCATTATAAATGAGCCTGAAATCAAGCTTTGCCGTCCCAGAAATAAATGGCATTTTAATATTAAAAAATAAAATGTATCAAAATAGAAATATAGAATTATTTAAAAATGTAAAAAATTTCAAAACACATTTTTTTATTTTTGTCATTAATCTTTTACCCCCATGTTGTTTCAAACCCTTGAAAGCTTTGTTCATCTTTGGAACACAATTTCAGATATTTTAGATGAAAACTGCAGAGTCAATAACACTGTCAAGGTCCAGAAAAGTATGAAAGACCTCATCAGAATAGTCCATCTGGCGTCAGTGGTTCAATCTGAATTTTATGAAGCGACAGGAATACTTTTTGTATGCAAAGAAAATAAAAATAGTGAGTTTATTCAAAAACAGCACATCCTCGTCAATAAAAAAGAAAGTTTCATTGTGGCATAGAGTAACCCTTTAAGTATTGAAATGTTGGCTTATTCCACTTTACAACTTTATCTATTATTTTTATCATTGCAGTGCAGCCAAAGAAAATAATGGGAAATGTAGTTTGGTTGCAGCTAAAAGACTACGTTTTTCAGCATGCTTTATGGCTGTTCTTCCATCAACAAAACACAAACTTCTTATCAGAACTCTGCACTGATTGTTCACCGTTTACGACCAATATCAGTTTGCTTATGCCATGTTTCTTACTCGAGCTCAGACTTTCGGTTTTTCTACTGGTAATTATAGTTGTGCGCGCTCATGTGTTAAATACGATCATGCCAACATGACATCAAGGCAGCAGTAGTCTTGTAACATGTCGTTTATTGTGACAGCATAGCTTATCGCTAAACTCCGATTCAACCGTTAGTTCTGGTGAAACGGTGTCTTACTGTCAAACCCAGCACCACCGATGCTTGTCGACTATTAGCGAGATTGTCGTTTTAGCACTGTGCGCCAACGGCAAGCGCTTCCCTCTCTCCAGTCGTCCGCCAGAGCCCCGAAATTGTGGACGTCACAGACATTACAGCTGGCTAACCCCGACTTTTTCCAGGGCTCACATGCCGAAATGAATTTGGCTGAGATGGAGAAGTCTTTGAGGTTTGAAATGCGAGAACTCAGACCATCTAACCCCCCTCCCACCCCAGTGCTGTTCGGCTTCACATTCACGACCATCTCTGCTGCTTCGCTCTCAAAATGACGCTTACTGTCTGCTCCTCGCGGCCCAGGAAAGATGTTTCATTCACGCTGACTCCCGGTGTCTATTGCCTGTCAGTTTGTGTTTACACCTAAGCCTGCCTCTGGGCGAAAGATGCCACCATCTTTCGAGTGGAGATAAACTCGTTCTTCTCTTTTTCCAGTGTTGGTTAGTCATTTTTGGATTGGATAATCTGCTCCGTTCGCTCCTTGACCTTTGCACTTCCTAAAGGAATTAGCGTTTGATGTCTTTCTTTTTATCTTGTGACTTCATACTCAACGCCTGAGCAAATGATACACGGGCATGTGAGTTTGACATCCTTTTCTTTAAAAGGACAGTTCACTCAAAAAGTCTGTCAATATTTACTCCCGTTTATGTTGTTTTTAAACCTAAACCCTTAAAGCAGATTTATGTCTGTGTGTATATGTAATATCTCTGTACTGTACCGTGTGATGTCAGCAGTTGAAAGGCTATTTTTATAGCAGATTATTATTGCCGTGATGCTGTTTTTCAATTTACTTCTACTTTTTTTGTGTATGCAAGTTATGCAGATGACTGTAATGGAGAAAAAGAACTAAATCTATTATAAGCTTGTATGTAAAATGTCTCTCGTTCTGTTCCGTGGAAATTATGACAGCGTGTGGGTTTGGAACAGCACGAGTATAACACAAATTTTCACGGTAGTCATATGTTTTAGAAACTATTCCTTTTAAGAAGAGCATCTGTAAAGACCTAATCAGCAGATTCAAATTGCATTGAAATATCGCTCATTTCTTCCATTTAACACCCCTCTTCGTGTTGCGCACTACACAGGCCATCTGAAAGGTTGTGCTCTGGTTTATGAACCCCTTGTGCTCTGTTGCCAGTAGGTTTGTGCGGCAGCTTTAGAAGAAGGCTAACAGCAGCATGTTGTAACGCTGATACAGCCCTTTCCAGCACGGTCTCCAGTGATTAGCTGAATCTGGCCCTGACCGACAGCCGGCAAGTTCAGAGCAAGACTGTTGATTTGTTCCGTTTGCGCATTTCGGTCTCCCTTACCTTAGCACACAAAAGCGTCGGTTAAAGCTGATTTGTCTGTTAGATGCTGATGTCCGAAAGGATGACCGTGAACTCGCTTCTCGTTTTGCCTGATCCTTCTTTGTGATTTAACAGGCCTTTTACTTGTCAGCACGCCTTTTAACAGCATATAAAGTATTCTTAAACCAAAATCGCTTTGTGCAAAGACGCGAGATGAAATAAAAAGTATGCATTGTTAGCATGTGCATTGTTAGGGCACAAACAAAGCATAGCATTGTCTGCATACGCTGTATTTCGCCTAAGGCACAGGCAGCTAGTTTGCTGTGTTTACAGCATCTTGCAGATTATTTCAGAGATCCGAATGCTTTGCTTGGCAAAAGCTAATTGGGCTCAATTAAAATGACTTCTCTAGTTGACCGACCTCTTGCATTCTAGCACTTTAATGTGCACAGAAAGGGCATTATAAAGAAGAGCGGCATGTGCCATTTCTTAATCATTTCAAATAATACTGTAAATGTACAGTTAAAATATTTTATTATTTATTGTAAATAATATAATATTAGAGAGGGAGGGAGAGAGAGAGAGGTCAATAAAACCGAAATAATACAATATGTCAAGTTCTGTATTATATGTCTTTTGGTGTTCCTCTAAATGATTGCTGAAACTTATTTTCCTTGTGGAAGCCATAACCATAATATTGATTTATATACACACTGGAAGCTTCAGAATGCAGTATGACACGCTGCTTTTCATCTGGATGAGACCTGAGACCTGAATCTTTGTGTCCCTTGTGTTGCTTGACCCATATCTTAAGTGGTGCCTTGAGACCAGGTTTCACGTATGTGTTGGGACTCTTTTCTTTATCAGGCTTGTGTGTAAATCTAAATAGAAGGCTACGCTTATCCTCAAAGGCCTTTTAATGGCCTTAAGTAGCTCAACACCATGTTTGAGGGTCTTAGAGGCAGAATCCACTCACCACTGAATCACTTTCACCGTTGTGCTGCTGAGTCTCTCAACCTCTTGACCTTTTTTTGAGGACAACCTGAGGCTGAGCAAATAGAGCCTGTTCAGCCATTAGCCCGAGCGCTGCTCTTCCTCCACTGTCCATCTGTGTAATACAGTCGGACAGAAGGATTAGTTTGCCAAAACAAGGGTGGAAAGATTGTTGGGGCCGTAAGACATCTCTCTCCTCCTCATTCGGGCTCTCGCTTGCATTATCGTGCAGCTTTTGACTGTGGCTGACAGGTGCCCGAACGATAAGTGGCTTCACTGAGCCTCTTTTGAAGCCTTTGAGAGCACTTCCTTCTGTTCTGCTCCTGGTTTCTCTTCTCAAAAACTAAAAGGAAACATTTCATAAGAGAAAGGCCCAACTACTGATACATGTCATTTTTACTTTTAAACTAGGAAGAAATAACCTGTTGTAAGGTGTAAGCTTCGTCCTTGATGTGCTTTGATTTTCTTGTTAGCATAATAGTGTTTGAGCGTAATCCATAATCTGAACATAATCCTCTATTAAATAAGTTGTTTTGAAGATTAACTTATAATGGGATGGGTGTTGGGCAAAGAAAAACTAGTGTTGGCGCATACCTGTTATTATATTAGGCTTTTGTTCCTCTTTTGAACACACTGAATTTTAATGAAACATGACCAGATGAATGGGATTGGTTGCTTAGACAAATATTTGTGTTACAAAGATGGCTGATTATGGATTCTGATGACATTTGAGTGATTACCTAAATGATGATTTCAAAAAACGTTGTCCTAAAACCAGGTTTCAGCTTGTGTGTAAGTGGCCCATTTAAACACACTTAACTTGGGCGTAAACATAACACACAGAGAAACGCTGTCAAACCACACGGATAAACACATTTACATATGGCTTTGAACTTCCTCACACTTACAGACTCTCACATGTATGAGTATATGCACTTGTTCACGTAGCCTAAAGGCCTCCTATTGTTCTTTTAGTTAGGATAAGTTTAATATTGTAATCCTAACCTTAAAAAAAAAAAACCTTAGCATTTTAGAACTTTTTCCTTTTAAAGACGTCACCAAAAGAGCATTTTCTTCTATTGTGTTGTCAAAAGTTTATCTAGGTCATTAGCATGCTGAAACTCCAAACCTTAGTCATCCTTGAGAGGAAGATCCGAAGTGTCTGCTCGCAGTGTTTTGGATTCTTCATCACTGCGAAAATCCTCTTACGCAGCGTCATGGGATCTTGCTTGGTTAATTACTAGAGGGGAAGCTTTGTAGGAGAGAGATCGCTTCACAGTCGCGATGACTTGAGCAGCCCAATGTGCATGTTAATTTCTCAGCAAGGTGTAGAGCAGATGACGCGTTAAAAAAAAAAAAAGACGCAAATCTTGTGGAGATCCCCTTTAGAACAGATTTAGTATCGCTCCACGGTTTTCTGACTGAAACGTATTTAATTTGTGCGGATCAGAGGTCAGGGAGAGTTTGGGTCACGTGGCGTGTCTTCTGCTTAGTCACACAAACAGAAAATTAAAGTCGCTCGTTTGTTTCAACCCTATGTCTTCCTCTGAGTCTCTGAGATATTTTTAACTGAGCTTGTCATCGCTTGACTTTATAGCCCAGAAGAGGTGTGGTGTGTCAAAGGAGGATAGTCTGAGAATCGAGTACGATTTCCTGTCATAATCCACCCTTTCATGCGCATCACACTCTTGCTTAAATACGACTATCGAAAAACTTCTCATCTACACACCCCGGACTCCCAAAGTCATTGTGACACCGACCGCAGGCCTCAGCAGCCCAGCCCACAGTGTTTGTGAGATACAGCGTTACCACTGTTTCCTGAGTAATGTATTGCAGTTTATGGCTCTAGCTGTAATGCTCATTAAGTCATTGCTGCAGGTAAACGTCATAAGGATGATACCAGACCATTAGGTTTTTTCCCT